>NC_073303.1:206244046-206481546 GCF_027595985.1 Sorex araneus
AATGAGCACGACCCCCAGAAACAAACAGGGCGGTTGGGCCCCTGCCTGAGGTTGGTCTAGCTGATCTCCTGCATCCCGGCTGTTGCCTAAGTGCAGGAAACCCCACTCCTCCTCTTCTGGCTCCTCCCCTACTCCTCGAGCCCCGCCCCCAGTTCATAAGCCCCAGCTCTACTACTCAAGCTACCCTCCCCTACTCCTCAGGCCCCGCCCCAGCTCCTCAGGCTCCGCCCCGCCCCTCAGGCCCCGCCCCTACCCATCTGTCCGGCCCTCTCAGGCCCCGCCTGTTTCTTAAGCCCCGCCCCTGGTATTCAAGCTCCGCCCTTGGGTCCCTCCCCCTACTCATCTGTCCCTCCCCTGCTCCTCAGGCCCCACCTCTACCCATCTGTCCTGCCCCGCTCAGGTCCCGCCCATTCGTTAAGCCCCGCCCCTGGTCTTCAAGCTCCGCCCTTGCTCCCTGAGCCCCGCCCAACACCTCTGGCCCCACTCCCGCTGCCTGTTACACTTCATTCACTCCTAGCTGAAAGCTCAGCACCTCGCTCAGGCCCAGGCTGCGCCAGCACCCTCTACACTCACCGTGCGTGGGAGGTGGGGAACACTGGACTGGGCCCCCTCAGAGAAGCTACTGGGCTGCAGAGAGAGCTCAGGGGCTAAACCAGGCACCTGGCTTGCTTGGAGCCGGGCCGGGATCAATCCCCAGCATCCCACGGGGTTCCTTGAGCCCCTCTAGAAGGGATCCCTGAGTGCAGAGCCTGGAATAAGCCCTGAGCACCTTCAGGTGTGGCCCCAAAACACAAACCAAAAACCAGGTTTGGACCCCGCCCCCGAACGCAGGACCCCCAGGAAAGTGTGACTGCCCCAGCCGTGAGCTTGCATGCGTGTGCGCATGTGCATATGTGTGTGCGTGTGCGCGCGCGTGTGTGTGCGCGTGTGTGTGCGTGCGTGTGGCATGGATGCTGGGAGCTGAGTTTCTGCTTAGCAGGGTACAGGGGGACTGTTAGGAGCTTGCAGGGGGGTTGCTCCCAGCCAGGAGTGCGTGGGGGCGTTCCAGCGCTGGCAGAGCCCCAACTCGAGTCCTTGGCATCGCCTGATCACCGCCGGGAGTGCTGCCTCCCCATCACACTGTCTGAAAGACAGCCCTGGCCTCGGGGTCACGGCAGTGCCCCTGGAGCCCGCACTGACCGGGCGGGCGCTGTCAGGCTGGTTTAGGGGCGTCACTGAGGTCGGACCCCACAGGGCCCTGGGGGCGGGGGCCCTGGTGTGGGCCTCTGCCCCAGGGTCTTCTCTTGAGAGTGTGGCTGACTCACCCCCGCCGTGCTCCCTCCCCCTGCTACTCCCCCCATCCTCCCCGTGCCCCATGTCAGGGACTCAGGGCCTTTGGAGAAAGTTCTGTAGCTCCTGAGCAGGAACACCAGGAGTGGCTTCCTCTCCCAGCCAGCCCTCCTGGGTTGTCTGAGGCCCCCCATTCTCAGAGGGAAGCCTTGGGGACTCGGACTGTGTCCCCTTCTGCAGGGTGAGACCCACCTCCTCACTTCAACCCGGGCCCCGTCTCTTGCAGGGAGCCCAGGGGCACGATGGAGCTGCGGGGCCTCCAGGACCCCCTGGGGCACAGGGTCCACCTGGAGGCCCCGGGAAGGATGGACCCCGGGGGGCACAGGGCCCCACGGTAAGAGCGGGAGAGTGGGATCCCCAGGACCCCATCCTGGACTGGCCCGACCAGGGCCCCGAGTAACCCCCACCCAGCCCCCAGGGCCAGCCCAGCCCCTGAGCCCTTGGTGGCTTGAGACGCCAGGGCCACTGCTGGGCACGCAGGTCAGCCCCCCCCCCCCCCGCTCCTGACGCTCCCCATGCCCTCCCGCCTGCCCTCCCTCTCTCCCCCACCCCTCCCTCTTCCCGGCCTCTCCCTCTACCCCTCTGCGGCCTGGACCCAGGTGCTCTGCCCACCCGTCTGCCACCTGAGCCCCCAGAGTCCACCTCTTGCTCCTGCAGTTGGTGCAGAAGCCTCAGGGGGCTCTCGGGAGGGAGGGGGTCAGTACCTGTCCCCACCCCTCCCTGCTCACCCCTCTCCTCGGGGCCCCAGAGGCAGGCGGGACCTGGTGGCGCCCTGGTCAGCCCTGGTCAGCCCTGGTCAGCCCTGCAGCCATAAACTACGGAGTCAGTTCCGGCACCCAGAACTTCTAACCCTTTCCCCCTCTTGTTCCAGGGCCCAGAGGGACCCCCGGGGCCCCGGGTGAGTGCTTCCTCCCACTGATGGGGGCGCAGGGCTCTGTTCAGTGGAGACACAAAAAGGTTTCACCCCAGTGTCAGCCATGGGGGAGCAGGGCGGGGAGCAGCGGCCGGGCGGACCCTGGAGCAAGTAGCCCAGGGGCTTGGGGTCCCACGGCTGGTTGGGCCTCCTCAGCCCCCCACCGCCCCCTCACGGTGAGCCCAGTGTCTCGGGGGAAAGTGACAGGGCTTCTGGTGCTGCATGTCGGGTTGACGGGAGAGAAGGGTCGGGCCAAGTCTCCTGGGGGGGACCTTCTTCCCCTCAGGAGCCCTGAGCTCGCCCGCTTGTCACTCCGCTCTGCTCACGCAGTCACACATCTCTCCTGCTGTGTCTTCCTGCTGCGCATCCAGTCCCTCGCTCACGGTCCTCGGTCTCAACATCCGTCCAGCTCATCATCCTCCGCTTCCTTCCCTCTCCTCATTCCTTCACTCCCACTCATCACTCATCTCTCACTCACTCCCCTCTCGTCATTCATTCCTCTCGTCAGCTCATTTACTAATCATTCATACTCCCTGGCATTCATTCTCTCATCTCATCGCGAATGAGGAACAAGTAGAGAATGTCACTCATTCATCCCACCACTATTCGCGGCACATTCCTTCTCATTTATTCCTTTCCTCGCTCATTCTTCTCTATTCATCATTCAACTCATTCACTCACTCTCATCACTCGTCATTCATTCACTCGTCATTCATTCACTCATCATTCACTCTCCTCATCATTCACTCTCCTCATCATTCATTCACTCATCATTCATTCTCCTCATCATTCATTCACTCATCATTACTCTCCTCATCACTCATTAATCTCATCATTCACGTGTTCATCTTCCTGATTCGCCGCCAGTTATGTCATTTGTTCACTGGTTCATCCATTCTCTTACCTTCCTTGTCTTCCCCAGTAACGCCATTCACTTGTTCCTTCTCTCCTTTTCCCGCCTTCCCTCCCGTCTGGTCAGTGCGTCTCAGTGTGGCCCCCCACCAGGCCAGCAGCAGCCACAGCACCGCGGGGGCCAAGCATGGCTGGGGTCCCCACAGACCCTCAGAGCAGAGCCCGTGACTCTGTTTCCCCCCTCCAACCTTGTGTGACCAGTGATGGTAGCAGGAGTGAGCCCTGTGTTCCAGAAAGTTCCTTGGCCGGGGGAGGCCTTTCCCCCAAGCCTTGATCCTGCTGTTGTCTCCCCAGGGAGATGACGGGTCCCCAAGCCAGCCTGGGCCTCCTGGACCCCCAGGGCCCAAGGTAGGTACCTGTCCTTGGCCCGAGCTAGACAGGGAGCCAGAGGGCTGGTGGCTTCCCAGGGCCAGGTCCCGACCCCTCCTCAGAGGGCCCAGCCCTGGCCACATCCCAGCTGTCCCCCACCCCGGTGCCACAAGCCCCTCGCCCAGGAGTGTTCTGGAAGCCGGCCCAGTGCGCTGTTTGCTGAACAGCACCTGCCACGGGGCAGCCGGGGAGAAAGGGCACCCGGGATCAGAGGAGACAGTCTTGTGCGCTGCCCCCACTCCCAGCAGCTCCCCTGGGGAAAGACAGTGCTCGGGCCGGGCCTGAGTCCGCGTGGCTCGGCCCACCGCCTGCGGGGCGGGTCCGTTGGAGGGGCGCCCGGCCGCGCAGAGCAGGGCTCCTGCCAAGCCTCCTCTCCACAGGGCGAGCCGGGCCAGCGAGGGGCCGACGGGGCCGTGGGACCGCGGGTAAGGAAGGGGACCCCGCAGCTCCGCCAGGCCAGTGGCACTCCAAGGGGGCCCGCCCCGACGAAATTCAGCCAATCCGGCCGCGTCAGGCCCCGCCCTTGTGAAGCTCAGCCAATCAGGAAGCCCTTGAGCTACACACACATACACACACACACACACACACACACACACACACACACACACACATACACAAAGCCAACTGGCACACAGCCGACCCGGGGTTCAATTCCCAGCACCCTATAGGGTCCCCCAACACTGCCAGCAGATTCCTGAGTGCAGAGCCAGAAGTGGCCCCTGAGCACCGCTTCCTGTGGCCCTCTCAAGAAAAAAAACGTCCAAGGGGCTGGAGTGATAGCACAGCGGGGAGGGCGTTTGCCTTGCTCTCGGCCGACCCAGGTTCGATTCCCAGCATCCCATATGGTCCCCTGAGCACTGCCAGGGGTGATTCCTGAGTGCAGAACCAGGAGTGACCCCTGAGCATCGCCAGGTGTGACCCAAAAGGAAAAAGAAAAAGTCCAAAGGGGAGTTGATCAATCCCAGACTTTCCCCATTCCCTGGAGAACTCGGGGGTCTGGCCTCACTGCGCCCAGATTTGGCGGGAGCTTGACCCACTGGCCCCCGTCCCAGTGAGGAGGACGCGGCCTGTGGCGGGGCCCGGGGGCGCGGAGTCCAGGAGCCCCCCTGAAGCTGTGCCCCCCGCCCTGTCCCGCAGGGCTTCCCGGGCCTGAAGGGCGAGCAGGGGGACACGGTGGTGATCGACTATGATGGCAGGATCCTGGACGCGCTGAGGGTACCGAGCTCCCGTTTGTCTTGTTTCCCCCGCCCTGGGAGGGGATGGGGCGGCCCCTTCATCTCCACTGTGCATTCCCGGGTGGGGCTCCTTCACGCAGACTGTGAGGGGGGACTCACTGCGGGGGGGGGCAGGGGGGAGCAGCGGGTGGTTGTTGAGGAAGAAAGGGAAGATCCTGGGCAGGAAAGTGCGGCGGGGGGGAGGGGTCTTGCCTTGCACACGCCCACCCAGGTTCCATCCCTAGCACCTCATAGGGTCCGTCTCCCCCGCCAGGAGTCATTCCTGAGCATCACTGGGGAGTCCTCCCTTGAGGGTGACTCCAGGGGACCCTGCCTGGGGCGCTCAGGCCGCTAGTGGGCCCTGGTGAGTCTGGAGGCACGTGGCCGCCCAGCGCCAGGGGCAGAGGCTCTGAGCCCGCCCGGGGCCTGGCAGCCTGAGCAGTCAGGGGGATGCTGGTCTGGGATTCCCAGACTCCCAGAGAGGACGCTGGTGTCACCAGAGGCAGGCGGGGGCCCCCAGGGCCCCACGGGAGACTCAGGGAAGCACAAGCAGACGGTCGAGGGGCCTGGGCCGTGGGGTGCAGTGAGGGTGTGGTGTGGGGTGTGGCGTGGACCAGCAGGGCAGTGTGACACGCCGAGGGGAGACAGAAACAACCTCCACCAAGGCCTGGGTCTGGGCAGACAACTCTCGGCACGGCGGGGCTCGGGCTTGGCGTCTCGGGGACCCAGGTCTCCTGACACTGGTGGCGCCCTTTGACCCGCCCGGGAGCAGAGGGATTCTCTCCCATGGGAGTGTGGGCTTGGCTGAGGCCCCAGAGGGCAGGGGTGAGGGGTGGAGGGCATCCTCGGTGGGCCCCAGAGAGGGCAGGGGTGCGGGGTGGAGGGCATCCTCGGTGGGCCCTAGAGAGGGCAGGGGTGCGGGGTGGAGGGCATCCTCGCTGGGGCCCCAGAGAGGGCAGGGGTGCAGGGTGGAGGGCATCCTTACTGGGGCCCCAGAGAGGGCAGGGGTGCGGGGTGGAGAGCACACTCTGCCTGGACACCGACTGGCCTGACATTCACCCACAGGGACTTCCTGGACCTCAGGGGCCCCCGGGGCCACCAGGATACCCCGGACCCAAGGTGAGCAATGAGACAGCAGGGGTGTGGGGCAGGGGGCCTGGCCCTTGTCTCCAGAGCCTCCTCCTCACCCCCAGGGCCGGGGTCTGTCCCCACCTCCCGGGGTCTGTCCCCACTGCTGCACAGGGCCCACCAAGGCCTGCCAGCACAGGAGTGAGCCCTGAGCACTAAGCCAGGAGTCAGCCGCAAGGACAGAAGAGCCAGGAGTGGCCCTGAGCACTAAGCCAGGAGTCAGCTGCAGATCAGAGCCAGGAGTGGCCCTGAGCACCAAGCCAGGAGCCAGACCCTGCACTGCTGAGTGTGGCCCCCAGACCAAACCAAAGTAGAGATGAGGCCCACGGAGGGGCCTGCCGCTCGCTCTCAGCAGGGTGGGAGCTGGGCCTGGGTAACCCTCTGTCTCTGCTCCCCCCAGGGTGAACTTGGGCTGCCCGGCGCCCCGGGAGCGGACGGGGAGAAGGTCTCTGGGCTCGACTCGGGTGACGCTGCGGTGGTGGCATGTGGTGTCTGCGTCCGTGTCTGTGTTCACGTGTGTGCTGGCGTGTGCGTGCTGTGTGGGGGTGTTCCTGTATCACGCACGTCTATGCCAGTGTGCACTGTGTTTGTGTTTGCTGTGTGTATACGTGCCTGTTGAGTGCGTCTGCACGCGTGTGCAGGTGGTGTGTGCTGTGTGTGTCTCCGTGCACGCTGATGAGGGTGTGGGGGAGGGTGGGCAGAGCCGGGCAGCCCAGCACACATGCCTGGCACTGTTCGGGCTCTGCCGAGGGTCTCCCCTCCCGGGAGCGGCCTGGGCAGGGCTGGGGCTGTCGCTGGCAGGGGCGAGGCTGGGCGAGCGGGGGGCTCTGCGGCAGGGTCTCCTGCAGCTAGACGCAGGGGTGACCCGACTCTTCCTGCCCTTGGCACCTCCTGACTCCTGAGGTGCGGGCCGGGCTGGACGAGGTTGACCCACCCCCCGCACTGACCTCTGCCCCTTGGCTCTCAGGGCCCCCGAGGAGCTAAAGGAGACCCCGGAGAGGCGGGGCCGGCGGGGCCCAAAGGGGACGCGGGAGAGATGGGGCTGCCAGGCCTCCCGGTATGTGACCTGGTGTTCTGGGGCGGGCGGGCCCGGGCCCAGCCTAGCCCAGGGGGTCAGGCCCTTGTGGGGAAATTCTCAGCTGCCGCCCGGCTCTGGGCCTCCAGGCTGCCAGCAAGCCCTGGCCTCGGGTTCCATCGGCCCCGGCCCCCGCGGCTGCCTGGGTGCCCCACCCCCAGAAGGCGTCGTGCTGGAGTCAGGGCGTCCGGGGTCCCAGGAGCGGCCCACAGACACCCCCTCGCCTGCAGCTCAGCTCAGCACCATCTGGGGGTGCCAAAGGGGAGGGTGGGACCCCGGGGGGGGGGTCAGCCGGGACCACTGCAGAGCTGTGGCCGGCGGCTGTGGGGGGATCAGAACAGCTCGAGTCTGCCCGTGTTGCAGGGTCCTGCTGGCCTCCAGGGGCAGAAGGGAGAGCCGGCGGGGGCCGCAGAGAGCCTGGTGAGGGGCCGCAGGGCCGGGAGTTCCCAGTGGCGCCCCCCGCTGAGAGCCCTGCAGGGCGCTGTGGGGTGAGGGGCGCAGGGGCCCGCAGCTGCCAACCCCTCTCTCGCCTCCCCAGGCCCAGGTCACCATGGAGCCGGGCCCCCCCGGGCCCCCCGGGCCCCCAGGCCCCGTGGTAAGAGCAGGACGGTGGAGCGGGCGGGTGTCGGGCAGGGAAGGGCACCCAGCACCCCGGCTTGAACTTTGCTGCACCCCCCAGGGCCTGCAGGGAGTCCCGGGCCCCAAGGTGAGTTCTGGGCTATAGTCGCCAACTCCTCCTGCTCTCAACTCCTCGTTCAAAAGTTCCGGAGGGCTGGAGCCAGGGGAGGGTGGTGGTCTTGCATGCAGCTGACCCGGGTTTGATCCCTGACACCCCATATAGTCCCCTGAGCACTTCCAGGTAACCCCCCAACAAAACCAAAACCCCTAACACGAAAAAAAAAAAAAACCACTAATCAAGTGTTCTGGAATGTTCTAGAAAGCCTTGTCAAGGAACGAAGTAAAGTCACCATCACCCCTTCCGCCGCCCCACAGTCCTTCCTGCATCTTGCTGGGCTCAGACAGGGGGGATAGGCTGAGTGACCGGCCCCCTGGGTCCTGAGGGTCGTGCTCCCCCACCTTCCCTTCCCCAGCCGGACCCTGTGTTACCTCTGAGTCCAGGTCGGCACTGGTGCTCCCCAGATCCTGGCAGGCGAGAGGTCCAGGAGCTCCTTCCTGACCCCCCAGGCTCCTCCCGGCCCTGGAGGGGGGGGTCCTCCTGTGGGATGTGGTAGGGAGACCACAGACTCACCCATGAGCCTTGGGGGCTGTGAGACGGGGAAGGCGGACCCCAGCCCAGCACCACCACATGTAACCCCGCCCCTCCGCCCCCCCAGGCCCCGCCCTTCCCCTGTCTCGCCCCTGCCCCACCCCTGTCCCGCTGACACACTTCCTCCCGTTCCAGGGCCTTGATGGCGCCAAAGGCGAGAAGGGAGCATCAGGGGACAGGGGCCCCAGCGGGCCGCCCGTGAGTACTAAACTCTGTCTGTCTGTCTGTCCCCGTCGCCACGGTGGTGCGCCTCTGATCCCCCTCCTCCCGCAGGGGCCAGCGGGCCCACCGGGCCTCATCGGGCTGCCGGGAACCAAAGGAGAGAAGGTGGGCCCCTCCCACCGCACCCACCCGTCTCCCAGGCTGAGCCCCAGCAGCCCTGCCCATGGGTGACAGCCCCTCTCACCCTGTCCCCCCCTCTCTCCACAGGGCAGAGCCGGGGAGCCAGGGCTGGACGTGAGTGAACCTCCTGCCCACTGGTCCTGGCTGGCTGAGGCCTGGGCTCGTGGGGGGAGGCTGGCATGGTAACGGGTCGGGGTCCCAGGTGCCCCAGTTCAGTTCACAGCCCAGAGGTGGTGGTGGAGGGGTGAGGAAGAGCGGGTGGGATGGGGGATGGTGGAGGATGAAAGGATGGCTGGGACAGGCCAATCAACGGATTGATGGTGGAAAATCAGTGATAGATGGGTAGGTGATGGATGGATGGACAGGGGTGTGGGTGGACAGATGGATAGATGGTCGGTGCTTGGATGGATGAGTGTGTGTGTGGATATGTTTATGTGAGGGTGGATGGGTGGATGTGTTGTGTGGATGGGTGAGTGGATGGATGGATGGATGGATGGATGGATGGGTGGATGGATGGGTGTGTGTGTGTGTGGATGTGTGGATGTGAGGGTGGATGGGTGGATGGGTGTGTGTTGTGTGGATGGGTGAGTGGATGGATGGATGGATGGATGGATGGATGGATGGGTGGATGGATGGGTGTGTGTGTGTGGATGTGTGGATGTGAGGGTGGATGGGTGGATGGGTGTGTGTTGTGTGGATGGATGAGTGGATGGATGGATGGGTGGGTGAGGGTGGAATTATGGATGGGTGTTTGTGGGTAGGCGGGGGTGTGTGAGTGGGTGGATGGATGGGTGTGTGGGTGGGCAGATGGATGGATGGGTTTGTGGATGGATGGGTGGGTGTTTGGGTGCTGCATGGATGGATGGATGAATGAAGATAAATAGATGGTGGATGGATGGATGGATGGGTTCATGGGTCAATAGAATTAATGGATGATGGGTGAAAAAGTGATGTGTGAGCAGTTGGTGGGTGAGTGAGGGGATGGATGATGGATGGTGGGTGGGTAGTGGATGATGGATGTGTGTGTGGTCAAGAGAACAGATGGACAGTAATGACAGATGGTAGATGGATAGATGGGTGGACGAATGGGTGTGTGGGTGGTGGGTGGATGGGTTTGTGGATGGATGGATGGATGGATGGATGGATGGGTGGGTGGGTGTCTGGGTGGTGCCTGGATGGATGAATGAGGATAAATAGATGGTAGATGGATGGATGGGTTCATGGGTCAATAGAATTAATGGATGATGGGTGAAAAGTGTGGGTGGTGGGTGGGTGGAGGGAAGGACGCACAGACAGGTGGATGGGGAGTGGCGAAGGATAGATGGTGGGTGGCGATTGACAAGCAGTAGATCAGTAGATGACAGTGGATGGATAGATGAAAAATTAACCCCGCTCGCGGCCCCGGTCTCGCTGTATTCTTAGCCCTGAGCGCGGAGGGCAGGGCCGGAGGGTGGGGCTGGCACGGACATCGGAGCTGGCCACTTTCCGCCCGGCACCACAGAGAGCGCGGGTGTCGGTCCAGCACGTCGCTGGCCGAGCCGTTGGGGGGAGGGGCCTGCCCTGCGCCCTGACGCTTCCCCTCTCGTCCTTGCAGGGTTTCCCGGGACCCCGCGGGGAGAAGGGAGAGCAGAGCGATCGGGGAGAGAAGGTGGGCACGGGGCGCCCGGGGGGCACTAGGGGGCCGGGCGCGGGGGGAGGGGGCACGGCTTGACCCCCAGCCTCACTCTTGCAGGGTGAACGAGGAGTCCCTGGGCGCAAGGGAGTGAAAGGTCAGAAGGGGGAGCCGGGGCCACCGGGCCTGGACCAGCCCTGCCCTGTGGTACGTGAGAGCGCCGTGGGCCGCACCCAGGGCCCGTCAGTCTGCCAAGGACCTTCCCGAGCAGACGCCCCCGCCCGACCCGGGCCCGTCCTCTGCCTTCAGGCCTCTGCGCCGGGGGCCCGGGACCCCTCGAGGAGGCACAGAGCTGCTCATCTTTTGCACACCTGGCGCTTTCCGGCAGGCCTGGGGCCCCCACCTTCCGGCACGCCACGCCCCCTGCACGCCCACCCTGCTCTGCATGGCGCCTCCTCCATCTGACCCTCCTGTGCCCGCCCCCTGCACGCCCCGCCTCATCCCGACCTTCTGCCCGCCCTGAAGTCCACCCCCTGCACACCCGCCCACCTTCAGTCACGCCCCGCCACCCCACACCCCCCGCACGCCCGGCCCCATCTGTGCTACACCCCCTCATTGCTCTTCCCGCCTCCACCCTGCTAGGCCTGAGCAGGTGGGTCCGGGGGATCGCGGGTCTCAGGACGCTGATGCAGGGGTCTCCAGGCTGCCTGGCCCCTTCATCCCTCTCTCCACCCCCTGGCTGGATCCTGGGACCCCCACACACCCCATGAATCCTGATAGCTGTAGCCCACCTGTCTCCCCCCCACCCAGCCACAGGGCACAGGGTTCGAGGTGAGCCCAGAACTAGGGGGTTCCCCTTTCTGCCTCCCCCTTACTTGGGGCAGCATTACTGAACGTTCTCAGGACCCTCCCCCAGACTTCCTGAGACCCCAGGTGGGTGTCTGGCCTCCTCTGGGGTAACCCAGCCTCAGGAGAGCTGCACCTGTCAGTGATCCGGGCAGCCGAGCCCCCCTCACACGCACCCCTTTCTTCCAGGGCCCCGATGGGCTGCCGGTGCCCGGATGCTGGCACAAGGTAGGAGGGGGCCGGCAGTCTAGGGGTGCGGGCAGGAGAGCTGGGTGGGGAGACTGGGGTGGGGAGACTGAGGAAGAGCAGAAAAACTGGTAGAAGTGGTTACAGATTAAACAAAGGAATGGGAGTGACTCGGGAGCACTTTGATGGGTGTGACTGATAAACCTAAGATCCTTGTGGCAAGGGGAGCAGGACAAACCAATGATATCCAACAGTGGGCCGCAGGGGGAACCAGCTCAGAAGGATGAGGTGGGGGCTGGGGGGAGGTTGATGTTCTTCGGGACCCTCCTAATTGCTTCCTTCTCCTTCCCTCCCACAGTGACCCCCCAGCACCAGGCCAGGTGGCCCTGAAATTGCCCGCGCAGACCCCCTCTGTGTGAGGAAGGAAAGAAACAGTAATATATTGAGGACTTTGGCCGCTGAGAACTGAGACCCCAGCCAGCAAGCCAGGGGCCACCGCGGAAGGCGACCTGGCCTGCAAGACCCTGCCCCGCCTCGAACCCCAGCCCCAGACGCCCCCACCCCTCTAGCAGAACTGGGCCAGTGCCAGCCGCCGCCCCCTGGCCCCCTCCCCCTGCCAGCCCCCGCCTCCAGCCCACGCTGCACACAGGACAGCCGTGCTAATGCCGGGAGCTGCAGCCCCCAGGACGGAAGGGGGACCTTGCCAGGCCTGGCTGCTCCCCCCGGTCTGCGTCAGCCCCAGGAGGACTACGAGGGGGCTCGCAGGATTCCCCGCAAGCTTCAGTTTCATCAGACCCCACAGCCCCAGGGTCCTGGGGCGGGGGGCGGGGGGGGGGGCAGGTAGAGGAAGAGCTCGGGGCTCTGCCACGTCCCCTCCCCTGGGACCTCGGGTTAGACCTGCCCTGTCTCAGGACCAGGGCCCTAGCCTCGCCCCTTGGTGTGGACGGATTCAGTTGTGTATAATAAACCACTGCGTGCATCGCCCGTGCCCTGGGAGGTCACCCGTGCCATGGCATGTCACGGGGCTCAGCAGTGCGTGCACATGCGCTGACAGCTCGCCCTGGGCTACCGGCGAACGGGGGGTGTCTCTTGCACGTTGAGAACTCGAGTCACGGGGAGTGAGGGAACGGGGCCCCACCCCCAGCACCGCACAGGAGCCCCCTGAGCCCTGCCAGGAGTCAGCCCTGAGCACAGAGCCAGGAGCAGTTCTTTTTTTTTTCTTTTTGGGTCACACCCGGCGATGCTCAGAGGTTACTCCTGGCTCTGCACTCAGGAATCACTCCTGGCGGTGCTCGGGGGACCCTATGGGATGCTGGAAATCTAACTCGGGTCCGGCTGCGTGCAAGGCAAATGCCCTCCCTGCTGTGCTATGGCTCCAGCCCCAGAAGCAATTCTTGAGCTCCCCCCATAAAACAAAAAATAAAACTAGGGCCAGAGGTGGAGAGTATAGGGGTGAGGGCACTTAACCGTCATGTTGCCAACCCTGATTCAATCCCCGACACCATGCAGGGTTGAACACGACCAGGAATAATCCTCGAGCACTGAGCCAGGTGTGGTTTTGGGTGGGGACAGACCACAGGAGACTTGGGGAGTGTCGGGGATTGAGGCCCTTCCCAGCGCCCTGATGGGCAGAACTGTACCCCAAATTCCCCATCCGGAAGAGGGACCTCTACCACAAATTGCCAGGGAAGGGTCCCGGGGTTTGCAGACCTGCAGCAGATGGCTCGAGGCCCTAGACATGCCTGCCTCCGTCATCTTGTCCATAGGAGACACACGGGATGCCAGGGGGTGGGTCACAGCCCTTTGTGGACACCCCCGGGATACCGCAGGCAGGGCCAAGGTTGACGAAGGTCACACGGGAGCAGAGGGGGCCAGAGGTGGGAAGGAGCTGACTTGGCTTTTCTCAGATGGGGGAATAGCACCCAGGAACCCAACCCAGGGGGGAAAGTTGGGGTCATTGCCCCCAGCTCGTCCGTGTGAGCTTTGCCTCACCCCGAGGGTCCTGCATTTTCAGGAGTGGGGTGGCGAGAAGGCCTGAAGCTTCGGAAAGCTTACGCACACCCACCCCAGGTATGCTTGAGCCAGGGAACGCCCACCACTGTGGAGGCCTGGGGACATCTCAAGAGTAGGGAGAGGGGGCTGCAGAGATCGTACAATGGGCAAGGTGCCTGTGTTGCAGGCGGCCAACCTGGGTTTGATCCCCAGCATCCCATCTGGTCGCCTGAGCACTGCCAGGAGTGATTCCTGAATACAGAGCCCACGAGTACCCCCTGAGCATTGCCAGGTGTGGCCCCCAAACCAGAAACCCAGACCAAGGGTGGGGAGAGGGAGGCTGGGCTGGCAGCTGCAGCTGCTCACCTGTCCTGCACTGGTTGTTCCTTAGCCTGATGCTCCCAGCTGCCCTAGACACACATGCACATGCATGCATGCATGTGCACACACATGACCGCAAGAAGAGGGTTTGGTGGGGGAGGAAACATCCCAGTGGTGCTCAAGGGACCGTGTGGTGCTGGGGGTCAAAGTTGGGGCACCCACATGAGAAGCATGTGCCCCAGCCCTTCTATGCCGCCTCCCCGATTCCAGAAACAGGCTTTGTAGGAAAAACACAGGAAGGGAGCACATTTTCAGGAGGGGCAGCCTGAGCCCACGGAAAACCTAACGCTGAGGCTTAAGGGTTCAGCCTATGTATGATACATTGTCCTTGCAACGTAGTTAGGCGAGTGACTGAGGGGAAACTTTTCACTCAATTGCTGCTGCCCTTGGGACGTGGGTCATGGTACAGCAGGGAGGGTGCTTGGCCCAAGCCCAACCTGAGTTTGATTCCTAGCGGCCCATATTCAGCACTGCTAGGAGAGATTCCTGAGTGCAGGAATAAGCCCTGAGCCTCGCCAGATGTGGCTCCCACCCAAAATTACCATTGCCCAGAAGCGCTTGCTGGCTGTAAGCTCTTGAAGCTAGTTCATGTCGGGCGCTAGGGGAGCAGGATGCAGCCCCCTTCCTGCTCCAGAGCTAGGTCCCCGCACACCTTTAGAGCCCTAAGCTGAATGCCAGCCACACGCTCTCCCCCATTCTGGCTCCCATCAAGGCCTCATTTTGTTCTGGTTGGCGAGGTGACTCAGAAACGGGCCCTGAACGTGCAAGAATTCCCAGCATGCATGGAAGCAGCTTCAGGGCCAGAAGGGGTAGCCCACTGCTCCCGGGAGTTCAACCTCAGGATCCCACACGCCCCTCGAGCACAGAGGGGAGGGGAGTGACTCCTGAATGCAGTGTCAGAAGCATCCCCTAAGCACCGCCAGGTGTGGGTCCCCCCACACACAAAAAAATCCTGCCAGACTGGACCGTGGGTGGGTGGACGGGTGGGTGAATGGTCAAACAAGTGAATGTATGAACGCAAGAATGCGTGCATGGGGCCAGAGAGATTGGACCGCGGGTAGCCTTGCACACGAGTAACCTTTGAACGTTGCCGCGTGTGGCCCAGAACAGAAAAAACGAGTGCATGATTAGAGACAACAGTGAAACGGACCCCCCCAGGACTTCGTAACTACGGGGTGGCGCCTGGGCGGAGGCCACAGGCGGTGGCCAACGCGCGGGCAGGCGGAGCCTTAGGCAACTGTGGGCAGGACTCTTGGTGGGCGGGACCTTGAGCCGGTTCGGGGCGGGGCCTGAGAGCGGCTTCGGGGTGTGGCTGAGCTCGGGGACGGGGCCTGAGAGCGACTTCGGGGTGTGGCTGAGTCCGGGGGCGGGGCCTGAGAGCGGCTTCGGGGTGTGGCTGAGCTCGGGGGCGGGGCCTGAGAGCGGCTTCGGGGTGTGGCTTAGTCCGGGGGCGGGGCCTGAGAGCGGGTTGGGGCGGGGTTTATCTTGGGGGCGGGGCGGCGGCGGGTTCGGGGCGGGGCCTCGGGCAGGGGTTGTCGTGGGGCGGGGGCCGGGCGGCCACTGGGCGCTGAGTCCTCGAGCGACCGCCGGACACCATGGCGGCCGAGCGGCGCGGGAAGGCCGAGACGCTGGCCCTGCGGCGGCGGCTGCTCAGGTAGACCGAGCGGGCCACCGGGAGGGGGTGGGGGTGGGGCCGCGCGCCAGGGGCGGTGCACGCACGACCACGCGCCCGCGACGCGCTGACGTCAGACCTGGAGTTCGGAGCCCGGGCGCCCCAGATCTCGGCGCCCGGGTCCCCCCGCGCCCCTCGGGGCGGCGCCCCCCGCTCCAGCCGCGGCCCCTCCCGGCGCCTGGTTGCGGTCCGCCCGCTGGACCTGGACTTGGACCTGCCCTGGGTTGCCCCGGCAGGACAGCGCTTGTCACACCGCCCCTTGGACCGAGCCACACCCTCGTGGTGGGTTCTCGGTGGAGCCTCCAAAATGGGGCTAGCAGGAACAAGAGTGGACACGTCGGCAGACGCCAAGCGGCCACTTCCAGCCCAGGGGGTGGAAGTGGACACGTCGGCAGACGCCAAGCGGCCACTTCCAGCCCAGGGGATGGAGGGCTGCAGCCGGGAATCGGGGAGCCTGTGGGGGGCTGCAGGGCTGCAGACGCGGCTGATGTGCCCCGCGCGCTGTCTCCCAGCGCCTCTTGCAGGCTCTTTTTCCCCGAGGACCCCATTAAGATGGTCCGCGGCCAAGGGCAGTACATGTACGACGATCAGGGTGCCCAGTACCTGGACTGTATCAACAATGTCGCGCACGGTCAGTATTCGCTCCAGAGCTGGTGGAAGCTAGGGGCCAACTAGCGGTGCTGCCAAACGCGGCCCCCCACGCCCCAGGAGACGGGGCGGGGGTGTGGGCCGCGCACTCGGCCAGCCCAGCCCGCTTCTTAGTCCCCAGCGCTGCTGCCCACGTTGTCCGAGCTCAGAGCCAGGGTCGGCCGCGCGCAAGGCAAACGCCCTCCGCGCTGTGCTTTCGCCCCAGCCCCACCTGGCAGATTTTTCTGCAAATACCTGTTTGCTGTGGCCCCTTGGGCCGGCCACACCCCACCAGCCAGACTTTCTCCCCTCCCCGCTTCCCTCGCGCGTGCGTGCAGGGGGCTGGGGGCGGCAGAAGCCTCTCCCCGCACCCCGCTCCGCTGTGTGACTGCAACACCCGGCCACCCCTCCCCCCGCCTCTCCAGTGGGGCACTGCCACCCTCTGGTGGTCCGAGCGGCGCATGAGCAGAACCAGGCGCTGAACACCAACAGCCGCTACCTGCACGACAGCATCGTGGACTATGCGCAGCGCTTGTCCCACACGCTGCCCGAACAGCTGTGTGTCTTCTACTTCCTCAACTCGGGGTGAGCTCTCTGCCTCTGCTCAGGGCACCTTGTGTAGTGCGCCCCCCTCTAATCAGGTTGGTGGCTGCTTGCCTGTGCCCCTGCCCTGACGCCCTTTGGCAGGTGCATTGAATCAGTCCTTTAAAAGTCCCAGTTAGAGCTGGAGCGATAGCACAGCGGGTAGGGCGTTTGCCTTGCACGCGGCCGACCCGGGTTCGATCCCCGGCATCCCATATGGTCCCCCAAGCACTGCCAGGAGTAATTTCTGAGTGCAAAGCCAGGAGTAACCCCTGAGCATTGCTGGGTGTGACCCAAAAAGCAAAATAAATAAACAAACAAATAAATAAATAAATAAATAAAAGTCCCAGTTAGAGCTGGAGCGATAGCACAGCGGGTAGGGCGTTTGCCTTGCACGCGGCCGACCCGGGTCCGATTCCCAGCATCCCATATGGTCCCCTGAGCACCGCCAGGGGTGATTCCTGAGTGCAGAGCCAGGAGTAACCCCAGTGCATCGCCAGGTGTGACCCCCCCAAAAAAATTTAAAAAAAAGTCCCAGTTAGAGCTGGAGCGATAGCACAGCAGGTAGGGCATTTGCCTTGCGCGCGGCCGACCTGGGTTTGATTTCCGGCATCCCATAGGGTCCCCTGGGCACCGCCAGGAGTAATTCCTGAGTGCAGAGCCAGGAGTAACCCCTGAGCATCACCAGCTCAGGTGTGACCCAAAAAGCAAAAAAAGAAAAAAAGTCCCAATTAGACAGCAGGTAGGGTCCTGGGTCCTCGGCACCCCAGATGGCCCCTTAAGCACCACCAGGAGGAATTTCCGAGTGCAGAGTCAGGAGTAAGCCCTAAGTACCGCCAGGTGTGACC
Source organism: Sorex araneus (assembly GCF_027595985.1). Classification (NCBI taxonomy): domain Eukaryota; kingdom Metazoa; phylum Chordata; class Mammalia; order Eulipotyphla; family Soricidae; genus Sorex; species Sorex araneus. The sequence goes on from NC_073303.1 coordinate 206,261,342, forward strand.
CTAAAACAAAACAAAAATTTAAGTCCCAATTCAGGGGCTGGAGCAATAGTGCAGCGGGTGGGGCGTTTGCCTTGCATGCAGCGGACCTGGATTCAGTCCTTGGCATCCCATATTGCCCCCTAGCACCTCCAGGGGTAATCCCGAGCATCCTGAGCATTCTTGGGTATGACCCAAAAAGCAAAAAAAAAAAAAAAAAAAAAAAGTCCCAAATTAGAGAAACACTTTTTAAAGCTCCAAATGCAAGGGAAGGGGGCGGGGACACAGCCCATCACAGTGCCACTGCTCAGCGTCTGAGGCCTTCGCACAGGCCCCCTGAAATAAGGGACTTGTCTGTGGACTTCCTGTCTGGACCGGGAGTAGACACTTAACCCCGAGAATGCCACGTGACTCCCGCCACCAGGCGCTCTACCCCCACCCTCCTGCAACAAGCCCGGGCCATGGAGGGAGGGGACACCCTGGGCACTGTCCCATCTGACTGCCCCCTCACCCACAGGTCAGAAGCCAATGACCTGGCCCTGCGTCTGGCACGCTGCTACACGGGACATTGGGATGTGGTGGTGTTGGACCAGTAAGTGCCTAAGGGTGCGGCGGGCTGTGGGCAGAGTCTCAGCCGGCTGTGGCGGGGTGTGTGGGCGGGGTCATGGGGAGGATGAATGGGCTAGTGGGGAGTCATGGGAGAATGGGGCGGCCCCCAGTAGGGGTTGCGGGGAGAGCAGTATCCCCCATCTGGAAGGAGTGGGCTTCGGAGGTGGGATGAATCAGCCGTAGGCTCTGGCGTTTAGGGTGGGAGTCGTGGTACGACAGGCTGCTTGCCTTGCTCCCGGCGTTCCTGGGTTTGAGCCCCGGTGTCCCATGTGGTCCCTGAGTCCGCGAGGAGTGAATCCTGAGCGCAGAGTTGGAGTAACGTCTGAGTATCACAGGTGTGGCCCAAAAACCAATAAATAAGTTAAAAAATTAAGTTTAGGGGCTGGAGTGATAGCACAGCGGGTAGGGCATTTGCCTTGCATGCGGCCGACCCGGGTCCAATTCCCGGCATCCCATATGGTCCTCTGAGCACCGCCAGGGGTGATTCCTGAGTGCAGAGCCAGGAGTAACCCCTGTGCATTGCCGGGTGTGACCCAAAAAGAAAAAAAAATTAAGTTTAATAAAAAAGAAAGTTCTAGGCATTAAAAAACTCCGGGAACCTCTGCTATGTGTCACACTTGTTCTCATAAAGATCCTGGAGCTGAGCAGGAAATCATGTGCCTTAGACACGTGGGCTCCACCCCAGCACCAAACACACACACACACACACACACATTGGATGCAAAATAGGTACAAGGGGGAGTTGTGTGGTGTAGGGATTGTGGAAGTTCATAGCACACCAGTGGAGTGGGCTTCCACGTGCCCGTGGTCTGTACAAGGTTTTAAGACCAATGGTCTGTTCAAAGAAAGTGCCAGCAGAGAGACCGGACGGCCGAAAGGTGGTTACCTGGCACGGCTGACCTTGAGGCCCCCCTGAGCACTCCAGGAGTGAGCCCTGCACATCACCGGATGTGGCCCAAAATCCAAAAATAATTAAAATAGTCGTCGTTGTCATCATCATCTTGAAATAAAGGGTTATCCTGGGCCAGCGACAGAGCATGTTTTGCCTCTGTGAGGCCATGGGTTTGATCCCCGGCACTGCAGAAAACTATATGGCAGCAACATTGATGATGATGATGATGATGAAGATGATTTATAAGGCCTTGGAGGGGAGAGATACGAATCCAGAGGTTCAGTTCTGGAGATGGGCAGGTGGGCCCACGAGGAGCGGGTAGCCACGCCCCCTGCGCCTGAGCCCGCCTCCCATCTCGGCAGCGCCTATCACGGGCACCTGAGCTCCCTGATTGACATCAGCCCCTACAAGTTCCGGGACCTGGACGGACAGAAGGACTGGGTCCACGTGGTACGTAGGCGCTAAGGGCAGGACGGTGGGTTCGGCCCCGCAGTCCGCTTGATGGCCTCTGCCCTCCTCGCAGGCGCCTCTGCCCGACACCTACCGGGGCCTCTTCAGAGAGGACCACCCCGACCCCGCGGGGGCCTACGCTGGCGAGGTGCAGCGCGTGATCCGCAGCGCGCAGGAGCAGGGCAGGAAGGTAGGGGTGAGGGGCCTATTCCTAGGGGGAAGGCGCACAGCTAGGAGCAGAACCCCCCAAAACCAGGTGGGGGGTCGCCCGGAGAGAGGCTGGGCGGGGCCTCTCGGCAGTGTGGGTGGGCGAGTGGGCGTGGCTTGTCGTAGGGGCAGGGCCTGGGCAGGGCCTGGGCAGGGGTGGGGTGCTGCCGGCAGGCATCACAGGTGTCCCGCGTGATGGTCTTGCGCGGGGGTTGGAGGTGGCGTGACTGAGCATGCGCAGATCGGCCAGGGGCTCCGAGGTGGGGAAGGACGGTGAGGGACTCTGGGGAACAGAAGTCCGTGGGTCCCGCGCTGGGAGTGCCGGGCAGGGGGAGGTGGGTGGGTCCGGAGACCGGGGCCGGGTGCCCAGTGCCTTCTCCCCCCAGATCGCTGCCTTCTTCGCCGAGTCTCTGCCCAGCGTGGGCGGCCAGATCGTGCCCCCAGCCGGCTACTTTCAGGAAGTGGCCAAGTGAGTGGGTAGGGGTGCGCCTCCCGCCCCCACCTCGCCCCCCCAGGATCTTGCACCCCCCCGATCATGTGTCCTTGGCCACAGGCACATCCGCGGGGCCGGAGGTCTCTTTGTCGCCGACGAGATCCAGGTGGGCTTTGGGCGCGTGGGTCAGCGCTTCTGGGCCTTCCAGCTGCAGGGGGACGACTTCATCCCTGACATTGTCACCATGGGCAAGTCCATCGGCAACGGCCACCCGGTCGCCTGTGTTGCCACCACCCAGGCTGTGGCCAGAGCATTCGAGGCCACCGGCGTTGAGTACTTTAACACGGTGAGTGGCCGTGCCCTGGTCCTGCTGTCTGTCCCCTTCCCCAGGGGCTGTGAGCAGGTCTCTGGAGAGGAGGAAGCGGCCGGGGAGTGGGGCCCTTGGGTGTGGTCCTCCCCGAAGCGAGAGTGGAGAAAGTGCCCGCCAGGGTCCCCCCAGTGCTGGGCTGGCGCTGGAGGGCGCTCAGCAGGGAAGCGGCGGCCGAGGAAGAGTACCCCGCCCCTCTGGGGATCTGAGCTCTGAATACAACCTTGAGCTTGGAGGTTTGGATCTCCCACAGCGTGAGGCTGGGGGTCTGCAGGTCAGGAAGGAGCAAGGGCACGGAAGAGGGCAAGAAATTTGATAGCAGAAGGCTCTCCAGAGGCTAGAGTAGACACGGAGAGTGGGAGGGCGCGGGCTGGAGCCGGGGGGCACACCTGGCGGTGCTGGAGGACAGTGCAGTGTGGGGACAGAACGCGGCCCCCACACCCAGCCTGGGGCGTGACCCTTTCTGGTGCTTCCGTGATGTTCTGAGGGGAATCGGCCAGCAAGACCCTCTGGCCAGGGCTGGGGCGATAGCACAGCAGGGAGGGCGTTTGCCTTGCACGCGGTCGACCCGGGTTCGATTCCCAGCATCCCATATGAGCACTGCCAGGAGTAATTCCTGAGTTCAGAGACAGGAGTAACCCCTGCGCATCGCCGAGTGTGACCCAAAAAGAAAAAAAAAATAAAAGACCCTGTGGGGCTCTGACCCCCACCCCAACTTGGATGCAGGCACGTGCTGGGGTCACACATGTCCCCGGGCTGTGGACAGCCCTGAGCTGCCCCGGCCCCCGCCATCCTGAGCCCGGATTGTGTTCGTTCACACGGTGCTGCCCCGTGCTCTGGCCAAGCCCTGGCCATACCCTGGCCGTGCTCTCGCCATGCTCTCCTGCTCTGTCCATCCTCTGGCCATGCCCTGTTCATGCCTTGCTCGTGCCCTGCCCGTGCCCTGGCCATCCATTGTCCATGCTCTGTCCTTGCCCTGTCCGTGCCCTCTCCATGCCCAGGTGCTCGGGAGTCCGCAGTTCCCGTGTGCTGTGTGCAGCCTGTGTGTGAGCTGCCCCGGGAGCTTTTTGTTCTGTTTTTGGGCCATACCTGGCAGTGTTCAAGGCGCACTCCTGGCTGTGCATTCGGAATTGCTCCTGGCGGGCTCCGGGGACCTCCTGGGATGCCGGGGGTCGACCCTCACCAGCCGCAGGCAAGGCGAGCGCCCACCTGCCGTATTTCCTGCTGCCACCTTGGTATTATTTCTTTCTTCTTTGCTTTTGGATCCACATCCAGTGGTGCTTGGCAGCTACCCCAGCTCTGTGCCTAGTCACTGCTCCTAGGCAGTGCTCAGAGGTCCCTGTGAACCCAGGGCCTCCCGCATTCAGGATTTGGGCCACACCAGCAGCTCCTAGAGTCCACTAATGGCTCTGTGCTCAGAAGCGCCCCCTGGTGGTTTGGGGGAGAACTTACTGATGGGGGGAGGGGAGCGTTAAAGCCAATGGTCCTATCAGATGGTTTTTCATTTTCTGAGTCTTTTTTTACTTAATACTTAATGCTACTGATATGGCTCATGGTGTTCATTTTCATATTTTCACCAACTTGATGTTCCTGGGATATGACCACATATTTTGGTCTTTGGTTATTTTTGTGCTTGGGCCACAGTTGGCAAAGCTCAGGGCTAACTCCTGTCTCAGTGCTCTCCCAAGTGCTCTCTCCCCAAGGCAAGCTGTTCTATCACTCCGGCCTAGATGTCCCACTCCTTGGAGAGATCAGTACTCACTCGGTGGGGGGAGTTGCGATAACTCCTGGCAGTGCTCAGGACACCCTCTGAAGTGCAGGGATGGAGCTGGGGCCCGTCATATCCTAAGCAAATGCCTCACACCCTGCCCTGCTCCTGTTTACCCAACACCTTGCGTCTTTCTTCTTGTCTAGCTAAAGTTCAACTTGACTCATCTTTTCCCAGATCCAGCTTTTTTTTTTTTTTTTTTTTTTTTGCTTTTTGGATCACACCCGGCGATGCACAGGGGTTACTCCTGGCTCCGCACTCAGGAATTACTCCTGGCAGTGCTCGGGGGACCAGATGGGATGCCAGGGATCGAACCCAGGTCGGCCGCGTGCAAGGCAAACGGCCTCCCCGCTGTGCTATCGCTCCAGCCCCCAAGAACCAGCTTTTTGCCCTGTTTCACTCCTGGCGTTGCTCAGGGGCGCTCAGGGGTCACTCCTGCTCTGCACTCGGGAATCACTCCTGGCGCTGCTCAGGGGCCCTCTGGGGTGTCTGCAAGGGAAGTGCCTCCCTGTTGTCCTCTCCTGCCAAGGGAGAGGCTGATTTCTGTGTCCTGTAGGTTTCCGCGTGTTGTGATTCCATCTCTGTCCCCGTCTTGTGTCAGCTCCCCAGGACTTTTTTTTTTTTTTTTGCCTTTTAGGCCTCACCTGTCTATGCTCAGGGCTTACTTGTGGCTCTGCACTTAGGAATTACTCCTGGGGGGTCAAAGCCATGTTGGCTGCACGCAGGGCAAGTGCCCGACTCACTGTACTATTGCCTTGGCCCCTTTTCCCATGGCTTTAAAGTGTGTGTGTGTGTGTGTGTGTGTGTGCGCGCGCACATGTGGTCGGTAGGAGTGGCTCAAAGGCTGGAGCACATGCCTGGCCTGCATCACGAGCAAAGCCCCAGCTTGGATCCCAGCACCACCAGGGACCCCAGCCCAGCAAACCGCCCCCATAGCTCTGGCGTGATGTGGCCCAGAGTACGGGCGTGAAGCGAGTGGCGGGCAGCTGTGTCCCTGCGGCTCCAGGCGTCCAGAGCAGCCCCGAGAGCTGGGACATCTGTGCCTGTGCACCTCGCCCCCGGCCCTGCTGATTCTCCTGCAGCAGCTTGAAGCGCTGCTGCATCGTGTGGGTGGTTGTCGGGGTCCATTTGGGGAGAATTCGGGACACCCTTGAACATCCTGTCTTACCGCCAGCCGTCGGCCTCTGTGCAGCTCAGTCTTTCTCCTCCCGAAGATTCCCTTTCTGGTCCCCACGCGGTGTGTGGAGGGGCCCCAGGCCCCCCGGGTGCCTGCAGCCCCCTGGCTCTCCCTCTCGTTGCAGTCTTGCTGGCCACGTGACGAGTTGGCTGGTGGCAATGTTCCGATTCACTGGCTCTGGTGAGCAGCGGCCTGGTAGTGATCTGCCCTGGGTATTGCCCCAGACGTTGTGTGTGTGCATGCTTGTGTGAGAGAGAGAATGCGCGTGTCTTCCACTGGTGCTGGCGGGCCATGCCATACTGAGTCAAATCCAGGTCTTGCATGCCAAGCCCAAGTTCCAGACACACCCTCAGCAACCCCAGCCTGGATGTTTGGCGGCGGGGCAAGGGGTATTTGGACTAGCCACTGGCACTGCTTGGGGCTGTGCCCGTTCTGCTGGAGTTCATACCCAGGACTCACCCTGGGTCAGCTGCATGCTCAGCAAACCACCTTCTCCTGGACTGTCTCCAGATTATTGAAGTTCTAGAGGCAGCAACTTTGGAAATCCCTTTCACGGCCTCGTGGCTGGGGGGTGGAGCCTTGTGGGAAGGGTCCTGGGGTCAGTCCCCTGGCAAGTATGGCCCCACAGAATCACAGTGGCCCAGCAGGCCTGTGGAGCTGTGTAGGTAGTGCCTTGGCACGGCCCGTGGCATCTGCAGGGCCCACCTGCCCCGCACCGCGTCCTGGGAAGAAGCCAGGGAAGAGCTCGGAGCTTAAGCACCGGCTGAGCCTGGGGAGGACCAGCAAGAAAGAGACAATTTCTGGGGCTGGTTTTGGTGGGAGCGGCAGTGCAGGATCAAGCCCCGGCGGGGGCCCCGTGGTGGGGGCTCGCTCCCGCCCTGGGACCGCACCAGGCCTGGATGGTTGAGGGGGTGGGAGGAGGGGCGCGGGGCAGGGGCATTTCCTACTCACCAGGAGACACCCCTGACCAGAATTCCACGGAGGATGCATCAGCCAGGATACCAACCCAGACGCTTTGGGGTTTTAAGAGGGGAGGTTAGGGGGCTGGAGGGGGCCAGTCCCAAATGTTTGAGGGACTGAGAGGTTCAAAAGTTGCAAGTGAAGTTCCCTGCTGTGAAATGAGTGCTTTGCCCCCACCCAATCTATCTCTCCAACCTGTATAATGGACCCAAGGGGCATCGGAGCCATCTGTGGAGGCCACGGGGCTGTGCTCACCATGCAGGGTCCTGAGAAGGCCAGCCTCTCTGGTGAGGCGGTGGCCAGGCCTGCTCCCTCCACTGAGCTCTCTCCAGGCTGTCACCCAAGGCCAGGAGGTGGCGTCCAGAGCCCAGTGCAGGCTCTGGGTTGGGGAGGAGCCCCTGATCTTGCCAGGCATGGCCCCCAATGACAGAGCACGTCAGGGCTCATGCTGAGGGCAGTGGCCCTCAACTCCCAGGGGCCCACAGGAGGGGCTCAATGGCGAGAGGCCAGGACCCGCGGGTCCACGTAGCCCCACTGTGCTGGAGGCTGACCCTTTCCGTGGGCACTGGCCGTACAGCCCGGACCCTGTAGCTGCAGGACGCTGTCCTGGCTCAACTCCACCACTAACCGCCCCGCCCACCCGCCCTGCAGTTCGGGGGCAGCCCCGTGTCCTGCGCCGTGGGGCTGGCTGTGCTGGACGTGCTGGAGAAGGAACAGCTGCAGGCGCACGCAGCCTGTGTGGGCAGCTTCCTCATGGAGCTCCTGGGCCAGCTCAAGGCCAAGCACCCCATCATCGGGGACGTCAGGTACTGGCCGCCCTCCTGGCCCTGCCCTCCCAGGGGACGCCGGCTGCTGCCGAGCCTGGAGCCTGGCTTCCTCTGCAGGGGTGTGGGGCTCTTCGTGGGGGTGGACCTGATCAAGGATGAGGCCACGAGGACCCCTGCCTCTGAGGAGGCTGCCCACCTGCTGTCCAGGTAGGTATTTACCCTCTGCAGGAAAAAGGGGAGCCTCTGCACCCTGACACCCTGGTGTCAGGACTGGTGGTCAGGGCCCACCCGCACGGCTTGATTCCCCCTCTCCTGGGGGCCCTGGGGGCTGGGCTCTGTGCACCAGGCTGCGGGAGCAGCGGATCCTGCTGAGCAGCGACGGCCCCGGGAGGAACGTGCTCAAGTTCAAGCCGCCCATGTGCTTTAGCCTGGACAACGCCCGCCACCTGGTGGCCACGCTGGACGCCATCCTGACAGGTGAGGGGCCCCAACTCCTGGCTGCCAGGGTGCGAGCGTGGGGACCCCCGTGTCCCCCCACGCTGACGTCGGGGCGGGGGCTCCTTCCCAGACATGGAGGCCAAGGTGCGGAGCTGCGAGACGCTGCGGCGGCCTGGCACCAGCGCTGCCAGCTGAGGTGAGCCGGGTGGGGTCAGGCCGCACCCCGTCCCAACTCCGGAACCTGACCCCTGCCTCCCCTGGGGGCTGCTCACAGCCGACCCGTGGAGGGGGCTGGAGGCTGGCGGGAGGTGCCCCCACCATCCGCACCACAGCCCAGAGTCACCCAGGCTTGGGGGTTTTTCCATTTTTATTTCAAAAGCTTGGATAGCCTTAATATCCAGGTCGTGGCAAAATCAGGACACGTGAAAAATACCTTACAATACATTAGATTCCCAAAAGGTACCAAAAAGTACAGTAAAATTAACACTTCCATTACAGGAAATGTATGACACAAATAATACAAAATTAAATGGTGAAAAAGGTGACACTGGTCTCTAAGGTACAGCTGACGCTTTCCCAGCCAGGGCCGCTGGCCTCCCGCCTGAGACCCCCACGCTGCCTACAACTAGAGCCCTGCAAACAGGCGACAGGAGAGTGATTTCCGGGGAAACTTTAAATAAGATGCACAGAGGACAGCCACAGAGTTGCCGTTACAGCTGGTACACAACTGCGCTCCCGAGGCCTGGCCAGCTCCCGCAGCCTCAGTATGGCTTGTAGTTATTCTGGTGGCCGCCGCGGCGCTGGCTCTTCCCGTAGTTGGCACTGCCCTGACCTGGGGAGAGAAGCAGCGTGAGTGCAGGGCCCACAGCCTGCCCTGCCAGGCGCTTCCCGCAACCGTCTGGCCGAGTGACTCCAAAGCCCTGCTCAGGGGCCCCTGGCTGCCTGCCCTGCCCTGCCTGGCGGGCCCCGCTCTCCTACTTACTGTAGTCGTAGCCGGGGCCGTAGCCGTAATAGCCATAGGGCGAGTAGTCGTAGCCGCCATAGCCCGGCCCGTAGCCCTGCTGGTAGCCGTAGCCCTGGTTCCAGTAGCTGCCGTAGCCCTGATTCCAACTCTGACTCTGACCTGTGGGGGGAGCAGGGCACAGGGGCCCGGGGCCCGTTTAGCACGTGCGGGAGCAGACGAGGCAGTCGTGCCCTGGGGGGCGGGGTGCTGGAGGCTACGGAGGTGGCAGCTGGGCTGGGGCGGGCGGGGCCGCCCTGGGACAGGCCCCTCACTACCTTGGCGGGAGCCCTGGGCCCTGGCTAGCTTCAGTCTCACCCTGGCTGCTCCCTGACAGCGGGGCTCTCCCCAGCTGGAGCGCAGGCTTTGGAGTCAGGGGCCTGGGCTGGGAGAAGCGCCTGGCACTGCCCCTCCCGCCACCACCCCGTGTCCCACACACAGCGGGCTCTTCGGCCACTGTCCAGGCGTGCTGACAGGCCGGAAGCGCCATGCAGGCGGCCGGCGGCTGCGGCCTCTGGGCTCCACTCACCTCCGCCACCGCCGCCGCCACTGCCACGGTTGCCCCGGTTGCGGCTCCCACGGCCCCCCGAGCCGTACTGCTGCTGCTGGTACACCTCCTTGGGCTGCGCCACCTTGATCTCACACTGCGGGGGACAGCAGAGTCAGACCCTCTGCCACCGGGCCCGGCCACACCTCCCCGGGTCTGGGCCCCCCGGCCCCCGCGTGCCCGCGAGCTCGAGCCCACGTGCTGCTGAGCAAGGCGGCCAGGAGCAGGGCTGGGGTCACTGCACACTCGCCAGCCTCTGCTCTGCCATGTCAACCCTACGTCGTCTCCCCAGGTCCCCACCAGCCCAGCAGCTGGACGTGTCCAGGACCTTGCCCACTGGCTGCTACGCCCTGCCGGGGGTGGGGTCATATGCTGGATGGCCACCCCAGACCCAGGTGCCCGGAGTCTGCCCCACGGTCCACAGATGACCCAAGATGTCACCTATTACACGCACAGGACCTGCAGTGCCAACCCCCCGGGTCTCCGTCACACCCTGGACAAAGGCGCTCTAGCCTGCCCACACCAAGCCTACCTTCCCAGAGAGCTGCTGGCCTTTCTAGAACCTTCTCGACTTGGGACCCCATGCTGGCCCTCGGCTTTGAAATAAACCAAAGGCTGCTTTCCGCTGCTCTCCGTGAAAGCCAGCCCCCGCCCCACACGCGCGTCTGTCTTGTTCCTGGGGCGCAGCACACAACCCGCACAGAACACCCCTACCTTGCTCCCGCTGATGGTGTGAAACTTCTTCTCCAGAACCTTCTTCACCGGTTCCTCCTCTTTGAAGGTGATGAACACAAAGCCCCGTCTTTTGTTCGACTTCGGGTCCATGGGGAGCTCGATGGCCTCAATCTGCAAACAGAGTGCTCAGGAGCCGGCCGGGCAGGGGCGGGAGCGGGGAGGCCCGGGCCCACAGCGCGACTCACCTCCCCGAACTCGCGGAAGTACTCGCGGATCTTCTCCTCGGTGGCTTCAGGATTCAGACCTCCCACAAAAATCTTCCTGACGGGGTCCTTTTTCATGGCCATGGCCTTCTTGGGGTCAATGACCCGGCCGTCCAGCCGGTGCTCCTTCTGGTCCAGGACCTGGGGATGGCAGGGATGGGGCCCTGAGCGCCTGGAACCCAGCACTGGCCCTCCTGCTCCGGAGGCGCTGCTCGCTGCCCCCCACCCAGGAGCCAACCCCAAGGCCAGGCAGTGACCAGGGGCTCCGGCGGGGGGAGCCCCACGCCACCCCTTTAAAACAAGGACCTCTCCCGCGGTCCTCTTCTGCAAAAAAGGGCTGGCAGGAGGGTTCCCGGAGCCACTCCAGCCCCTTCTGTCCCCACCACAAGCGTGTGGCTCTCGCCGCGACCCGTCACAGCACCCAGGAAGACCTTGCAAATCGCAGGTCCCTGACATCCGGGACACCCCACCCCGCGCCGCCTGCCCCACGCACCTTCTCCACGCTGGCCGCGTCCTTGAAGAGGATGAAGCCGAAGCCCCGCGACCGGCCCGTGTTGGGGTCCATCTTTATGGTGCAGTCCACGACCTCCCCGAACTTGGTGAAATAGTCCTTCAGGTCCTTCTTGCTGGTGTCCCAGCTCAGACCGCCCACGAACATCTTCCTGCGACGGGCGGGCGAGGCGACGCATGGCGCGGAGGTCCCCCGGACCCCCAGCCCGCCCCAGCTCCGAGGGCCCGCGAGCCCGCCCCGCGGGACCCCGCCCGCGCCCCGCGCCCGCCGCGCCGCCCCTCCCCCCGCCGCGTGGCGCCGCACCGGGCGGCCGAACAAAGGCCCGCGCGGCCGCACCTACCCCGCGTCCTCCTCGTTCTTGCTGGCGTTGATCTGGTCGCCCTCGGCCCCGTTCTGGTTGCCGGCCGGGGGCGCCGCGCCCCCGCCGCCCGCCGCCGCCGCCGCCACCGCCGCCCCCGGGCCGGGCCCGGCCGGACCCTCGCCCTCGGCGGCGGCCTCGTGGCCGTTCTCGGTGGCGCCCGCCGTGTCCATGGGCTGCTCCTCGCCCGCTTCCGACATGCTGGGCCGGGGCGCGGCGGCTCCTGCAACGCAACGAGCGGCCGCGGCGGCGCGTCGTCAGGCCCCGGCGGCCCCGCGCCCCGGCCCGGCCCGGCCCGGCCCGGCCCGCTCACCTCCGCCGCCGCTGACGCCGCGGGGCCCGCTCGCTCCACCCGCCGGGAAGGCGCTCGCGCCGCCGGGCCTCGCCTCCGCCCGCGCCGGGCCGCCGACACCTCGCGCCGCCGCCGCCGCTCGGGACCCGCCGACGAGACGCCCTGGGCCCGCGCGGTGCCGCCGCCTGACAATGCCGACTCGTGGCGCGCTTTATACTGCCGGGGCCCGGCGCCACCTCGCAACAAGGCGCGCGCTCATTGGCCGGGCCCGCCCGTCACTCAGCCCCGCCGCGGCGCCCCATTGGCCGCGGCCGCGCGCGCACGCCGGATCCGGGCGGGCTTTGTCCTCCCTCTTTCGAACCCGCGCGAGCCGGGGCCTGGGCCGAGGGTTCCGGGCGGCGCGGCGCCCGCTGCCCCGCGGCGGCCGCAGGGCGGGAGCGCGGGCCCGCCCCGAGGGCCGGTCCCCCGCGGCCCCGTCCCCGCCCCGGCGCCCGGCCCGCATGGGCCCGTCCGGCCCCGAAAGGAGGAAACGGTTCGCGGAAGTCCGGGAAGCCCGTCGCTCGCCGCGGCGGCCAGTCCCGGCGCGCAGGGACCCCCGGGGGTCGCGACGCCCCCCAGGCGCGCGCTCCCGCCCTTTCTGGCCGTGCGGGGCGGGGACTGGCCGCTGGGCGGGCCTGAGCTAGGCGGGAAAAAGGGGGCCGGCGACGCTCCCCGCCCAGGGCGCCCGCCCCGCCGCTCGGAGGTCACCAGCGCGTTCTCCTTCGGGTCTCCCGAGGAAGGAGGCGCGGGGGCGGGGGTCGTGGAGGCAGCTGACCTTACTGGAAGGACCCCAAGTTCTATGCTCGAGGTCCTGCCAGGAGTGATCCCCGAGCACAGAGCCTGGAGTTATCCCTGAGCTCTGCCAGGCATGGCCCCAGAACCCAAAAATATAACCTTGGTGGTCAGGAGAACCCCGCATAGGGCTTGTGGGCATCCCCCTGGCCAGCCCACCCAAAATCCCCACCCGACGCCGGCCCTCGCAGAAACAGGGGCCTTAGAAGCAAGAGCCTGGAGGCCAGAATCGCTGTGTAACTCGTACTGCAAGGGGCCAAAGCGGGTTCAACCCCGGGCGTCCTATATTGCTCTCTGCTGACCCGGTATTCCATAGGGTCCCCTGAGTGCACCGTGAGTGATGCAAAGTGCAGAGCGGCGAGTAAGCCCTGAAAACAGGCCAGGAAAAAAAAATAAGTTTGTCTACAGGCAACCACAGGATGCTTCCGGCATCAGCTCGCTTCATCCTTGGCTCCCGAACTTCTCTGACCTCGACTTGGAATCCCCCCTTCCAGTCCCGTCCAGGGTGAACACTTGGACCCAGGAGTGCGCTCGCAGTTTGCAAAATACTCTCGCCAATACTTGGCAGAGAAGCTTTAGAGCAGCCCGTGTGGGCTGGAGAGAGCACCCCAGAGACTGACTCAGCACATGCCGAGCAGCCCTGCACGCGGGCGGCCCCAGCCTGGATCCCGGCACCACATGGTCCCTGCGCACTGCCAGGTCCACGTGGGCCTCCCTGCAAAATGTAAAAAGCCTCCACATCAATCAAGAGCGCGGGGCTGGGGCCGGAGCGATAGCACAGCGGGTAGGGCATTTGCCTTGCACGCAGCCGACCCGGGTTCGATCCCCGGCATCCCATATGGTCCCCCAAGCACCGCCAGGAGTAATTCCTGAGTGCAAAGCCAGGAGTAACCCCTGAGCATCGCTGGGTGTGACCCAAAAAGCAAAAAAAAAAAAAAAAGAGCGCGGGGCTGCGGCCAGAATGGTAGTACAGCAAGTGAGCCCGCCGTGCACGCAGCCGGACTGGGCTAACCTAGGCACCCACCCACACCCAGAGCCAGGAGAAAGCCCTGAGCGTCGCCACCAGGTGTGGCCCAGCAGCAGGCCTGTGGCCTCGGTGAGGTCCTAGGTTTGTTCCCCAGAGCTGTTGAAATCAAATCAAGCCTGCAGAGGAGGGCTGGAGAGGTGCAGCCAGCCCAGGTTTGATCCCTGGCATCCTATAGGGTCCCACCGGGAGTCATTCTTTCTTTATTTATTTTTTTTGCTTTTTGGGTCACACCCGGCATTGCACAGGGGTTACTCCTGGCTCTGCACTCAGGAATCACTCCTGGCGGTGCTCAGGGGACCATATGGGATGCTGGGAATTGAACCTGGGTCGGCCGCGTGCAAGGCAAACGCCCTACCCGCTGTGCTATCACTCCAGCCCCGAGTCATTCTTTTTTGTTGTTGTTTTGGGGGCATACCCAATGATGCTCAGGGATTACTCCTGGCTCTGTGCTCAGGAACCATTGCTGGTTGTGCTCAGGAGACCTCATGGAATGCTGAGAATTGAACCAAGATCAACCGTGTCCACGTGTCCACGGCAGAAAACGCCCTTCCTGCTGTACTATTGTTCCAGTCTCCATCAGGAATAATTTTTTTTTTTGGGGGGGGACGGTGTCTTCTGGGGAGGGCCGACATCCTCAGCTGGCCAGGATCTCCGCAGGGCTGCAGAAAGAGGAGAGTCTTGTGTGCAGAGCTAGGAGTGACCCCTGAGCATCTTCAGGTGCACCCCCCACAACAAAAACAAAAGACTGCAGAGGGAGGGGGAAAGGATCACATGAGCACAGCATCGTCATCCTGCACCCGGGCCCTTCTGAGACACAGGCCCCTGGCGGAATTAGCCTGGTCCCATTCCTGATTGTCTCATAACACACTCAGAGCAGAGAGCGCCTTCCACAATGGGTGAGTCTCAAATCAGGTAGGAGCCCAGTCCCCTCCAAAGAGAAACACAGTCCAGGGGGCTGGAGCCGTAACTCAGCGGGGAGAGAGTTGGCCTTGCACGTGGCTAGCCTAGGTTCGATCCCCAGCATCCCATAGGATTCCTGGAGCACTGGCAGGAATAATTCCTGAGTGCAGATCCAGGAGTAAGCCCTCAGCCGGGTGTGACCCCAAAACAACAAAGAAACACACTGCAGAGGCCCCCAGAGAAGCCAGTTTATTGAGGTTAGGGCACTTGCCTGACGAACTCCCACCCAAAGGTTAGCATCCGCCAGTCGTTTTCTCAGGACAACATGCGAAGTGCTGCGGGGAAGATCCAGAATCCCTGCCTTCATACTCTCCCGGGGCGGGGTGGGGGGGGTGGGGGGGCGCTGTAGCATTAGCTGCACATAGACCGGGTTTTGCATGGCTGCCATGGGCTCAGTCATGCACCCCCACCAAAGTCCCCTCACTCTGCAAGGCTTCCCCCCCCATCCACGTCTGCTCGGGCTCCAGCTGTGAGGAGAGTTACCCACACACAAGTCAGATCTTGCCGTGCATGAGAGAAATCAGGGGTCTGCCCAGTGAAAGCTTCACCCAGAATTCAGCTAAGAGAGACCAGACCACTAGGCCTCGCAACACCCCTGGGTGTGCCAGCTGGGAGGGGCAAGATCTCCCCAGGAAAAGTGCCACCACGCCCAGGTAGGCCGTTTCCTAGTCTCCAGTAAGGTCAGCCTGCAAGTCCCATGACACCATTAGAGTTACCCCCACGGCACTAGAGAGTCACTCCCAAGTCATTAGAGAGTTACCCCCAAGTCGTTAGAAAGTCACCCCCCAGGCGCTAGAGAGTTACCCCCAAGGCACTAAGATTTGGGTTTGCCCCACACCAGCCTGCGTGCTCCTCCTACAGGGCCAGATACCCCCTGTCCCTGCTTCTCTTTGGCTGGGCTCAATCTCCTACTTCCTGGAACACTCCAGCCCCCCCTCTGCCTGTGGGGGTTCCTTGGGGACCCATTGTCCCTCCACCTGCAAGTTTCTCCTCCCACAGTAAGCTATAACCGACCCCCACCTCCACACACCGAAAGATCATGTAGAGAAGCAAGGGCCAGGGTGCAGGAGGAAACCTGAGTTCCGTACGGGACGGCCTCCCAGCACCCACGGGGGTGACCGGGGCTCTGAGCGGGGAGTAGGCCTTGAGCACTGCCTGGTGTGCTATTGATTCATATTGATTCATCCATAAACCATGAGTCAATAAAAGATCATGCTCAGGAAATAAAAGATCAGCTCAGGCTGGAGAGATAGTACAAGCAGTAGGGAGTCTGCCTGGCATGGGTTCTTCCCTTGGCACCAGGCGTAATTCTGAGTGCAGAGCCAGGAGTGATCCGTGAGCATCTCCGGGCGTGGCGCCCCCCAAAAACAAAAACAATAAACCAAAAGATCGTGTTGGGGGGTGGCTGGAGAGTGGGGATGGTGCTGAGCTGGGTCTGATCTCTGACACCCCACAGAGTCCCCCCAAGCTCTAGATGTGAGCCCTGAGCACACCCAGGTATGGCAGAAACACCAAAGCAAAACAATGCAATAAAAGAGCATGTTTGAGCGTTAAGGACCCTCCATCACCACCTGGTCCCCCATAGCACCTCGTCACCTTAGTTGGCAGCTGCTTGCAGGGGTCAAATCGAGGGTGAACAGTGGGTAGAAATTTGCCTTGCATGTGGCTGACCCAGGTTCAGTCCCTGGAATCCCACATGAACCCCAAACACCGCCAGGAGTAATTTCTCAGTCAGTGCAGAGCCAGGAATAACCCCTGAGCATTGCCGGTGTGACCTAAAAAGTCAAAGAAAATTCGTAAATGAGACCAGACCGGGTGAAGGTCGACCCCGAGGGACTGAGCAATGCCACAGCATGTAGGAGTGCTCGCCCTGAGTCCTGGAAGACACCACAGCGAGAAGATCTTTCTGGGCCCCAAACAGCCAGTTTCACCGGGGCAGGCACCCCAGATGGAGCAGGTGTGCTCCCCACCCCACCCCAGATGGAATCCCGGCCACCAAGAGCTTTCACGAGCAAACCCCACCCCCACCCCTCATATGCGGGTTCCAGGCCTAAATCTCCAGGCCGAATGGCGGCAGAGGACCCGGGCTGCCCCTCCCCGGGTCCCCGCCCACCCGCCCGAAGACCGGCTGTCACGCCCATAATTTGCCTCTGGGGCCATCTTAGCGCACCAACAACCCTGGCCCAGAGATGCCCAGTAGAATCCCCAAATGGATTAGTGCCCTGCAGAGATGTCTCTGCAACCCAACCAGTTACAATCTAGAAATTGACATTCACAATCTCGGCCCTGCGAGCTCTCCGTGATATTCAAAATGAGCAATAAATGAAAATATGAATGAATGAAATGAAAATAAATGATCTAGCGTCTGCCCCTGGCAGGTAGGCTTGAAAGGTGGTGGGAAATTTCGAACAAAGCATAATGCCCAAAATGAGAGAGAGAGAGTATTGGGGAAACTGCCTGCCACAGAGGCAGGGTGAGGATGGGGATGTGGGTGGTGGAGAATGTGCACTGGTGGAGGGACGGGTGTTCTATCACTGTACGGCTGAATCTCAAACATGAAAGCCTTGTAATTCTAGCTCATAGTGATACAATTAAAAAATAAAAAAAGCAATGTGGAGTTTGTGCCCAATTCAATCAGCTTAACCAATGGCTGAACAAATAGCAGTACTCCTACATTATTTAAAAAAAAAAAAAAAAAAAAAAAAGGAGTGCTTGCCCTGAACTGGCTGACCCAGATTCGATTCCTGGCATCCCACATAGTCCCACGAGCCTTCCAGCGGTAATTCCTGAACACAGAGCCAGGAGTAACCCCTGAACATCACCCAGTACGCCCCCAACCCTAAAAAAAAAAAGAAAAAAAAAAAGATGGGCCTCAAGATCCAAAGACTATGAAACAAAGCTCCCGGAAGAGAGCAACACAGGATGTCCTGACCCCATGCCAGGCTGTCTTCACTGAGGCACCGTGGAGGGGGGCGGGTTGAGTTTCCTCCCAGCCCCAAGCAGAACCCTGCAGCTGAGAACCTCCAGAACCCAGCCGCAGCCATGCTCAAGGCTCTACAAGCTCGGACAAGCCTCACCTCTGAAGGAAACTGCAGAGGCACCCAGGTATGCGGGACCGTGACTGAGATCTCCAAGCTCGCTGGCAATGGGACTGGGTCTCCTCCCCCCAGCTCCCCAGATTGGCAGTAGCTTGGCAGCCACACCCACAAATTGCCCCACTGCCCCCCCCACCCCCTACCCGAACTATATAATCTCATCAATGGCCAAGATCCAGTATCCAAATAAAACTCCCGGAAGAGAGCGACACAGAATGTCCTGGAATGCAGCCACAGGTGCGGACTCATGACCTCTTATACTCTAGCCCACTGATGTACCAAAAGAAGCACACATTTGTTAGGTTTTAACATACATGCTTGTAATCTCTTATATAAGGGCTTCAATGGCTCCAGGATGAAGTACAACAATCTTCACACTCTTCCCTCTTATGGGGGTGGGAAGGTGCCCAGTGGTGGGACTGGTGTTTGAATATTATCTGTAATGAACTACTGTGAACTACTTCATAAAAATAAAATTAAAAAAAAAAAAAAGATGGGCCTCAAATCCGTAAGTCTAGAGCCTGATTTTTTTTTCTGGAGTTGAGGGGCAGAGAGGGGAGCACCCCTGGGCAGACTCAGGCACTGTTCTGGGTGGAACTGGTTTCAGTCACATGCAAGATCAACTAACCTTCACCCCGTTCTATCTCTCTGGCCCTGACCTAGAGCCTTTTTCTTTCCTTTGTCGTTTTTGGGTTACACCCAGCAGTGCTCAGGGCTCACTCCCAGTACTGTGCTCAGAGACCACTCCTGGTAGGGCTTAAGGGATGCTAAGCAGGCCAGGGATCAAACTTAAGTCGAGTGATGGGGCTGGAGTGATATTACAGCGGGGAGGGCGTTTGTGGATGACCCAGGTTCAATCCCCAGCATCCCATATAGTCACCCGAGCACCACCAAGTAGTAATTCCTGAGTGCAGAGCCAGGAGTAACCCCTGAGCACTGCTGGGTGTGACCCGAAAAACAAACAAACAAACAAACAAACAAACAAACAAACAAACCTAAGAGTTAGCTGCATGCCAGGCCAATATCTTCCCCGCTGAGCTATCTCTCCCTCTCTCCAGACCAACTTTTTTTTTTTTTTGATGTGTGTCTGGGTGTGGGGGGGGTCCCACACATGGCAATGCTCAAGGGTTACTCCTGGCTCTGCTCTCAGGAATTAGTCTTTGCAGTGCTCAGGGGACCATATGGGATGCCAGATATTGAACCCGGGTCAGCAGGGAAATGTCCTCCCTGTTGTACTATTTCTCTGGCCTTTTTTTTTTTTTTTCTTTTTGGGTCACACCCAGAGATGCTCAGGGGTTACTCCTAGCTCTGCACTCAGGAATTATTCCTGGCGGTGCTCAGGGGACCATATGGGATGCTGGGAATCGAACCCGGGTCGGCCGCGTGCAGGGCAAATGCCCTACCCACTGTGCTATTGCTCCAGCCCTGGCCTTTTTTTTTTTTTTTAAATAGGGGTCACAGCCAACAGAGTTCAGGAGTTACCTGAGGTGACTCCCAGCATCAGAAGCATATCTGGAGGGCATGTGGTGTTGGGGATCCCAAACAGGGCCTTGTCCAGGCCAGGCATGTGCTTTCAAATGTGACCCCATGCCCAGCCTACAGATCTAATTTGTTTCAGGAGAGCTACAACCCAACAGTGCTCAGGGTTTACTCCTGGCTCTGTTCTAGGGGCTGGCTCTGTTCTTGGCTCTGTGCTCAGGTTAGATCACTTCTGGCAGGGCTTGGGGACCCTCTGGGGTGCCAGGAAGCAAATCTGGGTCGGCTCTGTGTAAGGCAAGCACCTGCCCCACTGTGCTCGCCCCCAGCTCCCTGGTCTCTCGCTGTCTAAAAGGGTCCAGGCACTAGGCCTTGAGGACAGGACAGACTCAGGACCCCCACCGCAGCCGGCCACATGGGGCCAAGTCTGAGCGGCAGCAGAGCCTCCTAAAAGGGCCACTTGGGTAGACCGGGCGACATCTTGGTGGCTTCAACACCCACCTTACCAGCAGGAAGCCCTGAG
Source organism: Sorex araneus (assembly GCF_027595985.1). Taxonomy (NCBI): domain Eukaryota; kingdom Metazoa; phylum Chordata; class Mammalia; order Eulipotyphla; family Soricidae; genus Sorex; species Sorex araneus. Next base: position 206,280,944 of record NC_073303.1, read on the forward strand.
CTGGGCGCCCAGAGCTGCACACGTGCACGTCTGTGATCAGATCTATGATGCTACCACCAGCACTTTCCTGCCCATGAGTGCAAGCACCAGTGGTAGGATGTGGGCCCAGCGAGCACAGACGGGGCACCATGAAGCTGGTGTGTGCCCCGGTCTGCACAACAGACCGGCAGGGGAAGGGAAGAGGGGGTGGGTTTCCTTTCCTAATGGTTTGAGCACCTGCCAGAGTCAGGGGTGGCCAGAAGGGGGGGGACACTTCCTCCAGCCTTGGTGTCCAGCCACGATTCATCTGTCAGTCCCTCCAGCCGTCGCTAGACCTTGAGCATGCAGGAACCTGATTCTGAATCTTTTTGTTTTGGGGCCATATTCAGTGGTGCTCAGTGGTTACTTGTGGCTCTAACTCAGGAAACACTCCTGGTGGTGCTCTGACTATGTGGGATGCTGGAAATCAAACTCGGGCCGGTCGCATACAAAGCAGGCACCTTACCTGATGTACTATCACTCCAGCCCCTGATTCTGAACCTTGAGCCTTCATCAAAACTCTCCTTCAGGGGCCGGAGAGATAGTACAGTAGGCAGGACAATTGCTTTGCACATGACCAGCTCAAGTTTGATCCCCAGCATCGCAAATGGTCTCCCAAGCACCGGCAGGAGGGATTCCTGAGTGTAGAGCCAGGAGTAACCCCTGAGCATCCCTGGGTGACCCCAAAACAAACAAACAACACACCTCTCCATTAGGGCCAGACTGATAGGGCGGTCAGCAGGACAAGCGCCTTGCATATAGCCAACCTGGGTTCCATCCCCAGCACCACACAGGGGCCAACACGCACAGCCTGAGCACAGAGCCAGGAGTCAGTCCTGATCAACATTGGGTGTGGCCCAAAAACCAAAACTGAAAACAAAATTGTCCTCATAGCCACTGGACCTCTGCATGTCCAATAGTCACCTTGCTCCCGAATCAGCCCCTAAGCTGCCAAAAATCTCTCCTCTGTTCGGCCCCTGGGTGGACCCTCCTCTCTCACCCCTCCCAGTGAATGTGCCTTTTTATCACTGCCGCCTGCATTGTCAATTCTGGCGCCCTGCTGGTGGCCATTCCCCATAGGTGCAGGGGCAAGGTGAGGCGGTTTGGTGCAGACTGACAGTGCCGAGGTTGGCATGGGTGGGTCCAGGCTTGGAAGCATCTTCGCCACCAGGACGCTTGGGAATCCAGCATTTGGGCCTCCTGTGGAGGCCTCGTCATGGGCACGCAGCTGGCAGGAGAAAAGTATCAGGAGGAGCAGATGGGGGCTCCTGCCCACACCTGGTAGGCCGAGAACTGGAGAGAAAGAGAAACAGCACTCACACACACACACACACACACACACACACACACACACACACACACACACACATTCCAGTACTCTAGAGCTCGCCTCTAGGGGGCGCACCTGGCCCCCTGCCTCTGCTCAAGAGGAGGATGGAGTGGAAGGTCAGGTCCAACCGCTACGACACCCCCAGCTCTACAGGAAGAAACCAAAGGTCAGACAAGGGGGGGGTTCTCTCTGGGCTGCTACACCAAAGAGAGAGAAAGAGAGACAGAGGCAGAGACCTCACCAGGCTGGAAAGTGCTATGAATGCAGGAGCCCAGGTTTGGTCTCCAAAGCCACATGGCACCCCTCCTTGCTCAGTACCTCGTGGGGGGAGGAAGCAAGGAGGGTGGTGCAGTGTGGAGGGCGTATGCCTGGCACACGGCTGACACAGGGCTGATCTCCGGCACTGTATACGGTCACCCTAGCACTACCAGGAGTGATCCCTGAGTGCAGAGTATGCCTTGAGCACAGCCAGGTGTGGGCCAAAAGAGAAAGAAAAAAGAAAGGGGGGGAGGGAAAGAAAATGAAAGAAGGGCCTAGAGGGGCTGGAGAGATAGCACAGCGGGGAGGGCGTTTGCCCTGCATGAGGCTGACCTGGGTTTGATTACCAGTATCCCATGTGGTCCCCCGAGCACCGCCAGGAGTAATTCCTGAGTGCAGGACCAGAAGTAATCCCTGTGCATCACTGGGTGTGACCCAAAAAGCCAAAAAGAAAAGGGGGGGCCTAGAAACAAGAGCTCTGAGCTCTGTGGGACTGCAGACAGCAAACCCCAAGTTCAAGTAGTAGGTGGGTGTCTTCCTGGTTGCCTGAGAGGGCATTTTCGTGGGCCACGCCCTACAAGGAGATCTGGGGTTGGAAGGGGGCCTGCGGCATGCATGGACAGAACTTGGGGCTCCCCCTTGCAAGACACGAATTCCAGCCCTTTGATCTCCCCCGCTCCCCAGCTCATTCGGAGTTCCTGACACGGATAAAGCAATCTTAATCACCACGAACCACCCCCGGCCCCCTTTTATGTTCTTGAAGTAAGCAGGTAGATAAGGGAAGGCACCCCCAACACACACACACACACACACACACTCACACACACACACACACACGGTGATTAAATTTCTGGGAAGTAGTAAAGCCAACAGTTCTAAGTCTGACCCACCTTGTGGATACAGAAAGCAAGACGTGATAAGACCTTCTCCAACCGCCGACCCTGAGGAGACTGGGCACCTCTGTACAGAAAGAGCTCTGGGGGAATTACTTGAGAACCCTCAGTTCCTTCCATCAGATTAACCCTCAGCTAGCTCAGACCAGGGGAGGCTGGACCCACCTCCCAAGAGAAGATCCAGCAGCAACAAAGATTGAGAAAAGGCGTTTCTGGGGCTGGAGCAATAGCACAGCAGGTAGGGCATTTGCCTTGCATGCAGCCGACCCAGGTTCGATTCCCCGCATCCCATATGGTCCTCTGAGCACTGCCAGGAGTGATTCCTGAGTGCAGAGCCAGGAGTAACCCCCGAGCATCGCCAGGTGTGACCCAAAAAGAAAAAAAAAAGAAAAAGAAAAGGAGTTTCAAAGAAGACCACTCCCGACTCTACCCACTCAGCAACAACCCTAGCCACGGACTCTTTTTTTTTTTTTCTGTTCCCAAGCCATGGACTCTTACCTAGCTAGAAAGCCTCACATGGGGGTGGCTTGGAAAAACCCTATAAAAGCCACCTTGAGCAAAGGGAGGGCGCGTATATGCTGCCTGAGCCCACATGCTGCTTGCACCCACATGGCTGAGCACGTGTGTTGCCCCAGTACATGTGTCACCCACATCTCCCCTCTGGAGCTGTTACTTTCCTGTCTAATGCTGGGGTGTGTGTGGGGGCTCTCTCCGCCCTTAGAGAAGACCCCATTCTCCCTTGAGGGCATTCCTCTCTCTCCCTTTCCTTCCCTTCTCAGCGTCAAAAACTTCCAATAGAATCTGTTACTTCACTGCTGGTCTACTCTGGAACTTTTCTGCGAGACCAGACCAGACCCATAACCCTGGGTCCCGGGTGGCGGAGTCAGATTGGGAGAGTGACCCTCTTTCTCCTCCCGCATCACACAAGCCCCCCGTAGCCCCCCATCATTCTGATCACCTCCCCCCTACTAATACCAGTTCAAACGGGGTCCAAACATTCAGTCTAGACTCATTAAAGAGTGCTGCGGCCTTGGTACTCAGAACCCCCAAATCCCTCCTCCCTCCTTCCACACCTCCTCCATCTCTCCTACCCCGAGCTAGGGATTTGTTTTTTTCTTTTTGGGTCACACCGGGCGATGCACAGGGGTTCCTCCTGGCTCTGCACTCAGGAATTACTCTTGTGCTCGGGGGACCATATGGGATGCTGGGAATCGAACCCGGGTCGGCTGCGTGCAAGGCAAACGCCCTACCCGCTGTGCCATCGCTCCAGCCCTCCCAGGTTTCTTATTGGAAGCTGCAGCTCATTGGGCTAGTGGACTCCACCATCAGCCAATCAATGGGGCGAGCGCTCTGGAAGGGGCGTGGCCTCGGCCCAGTTGGCCTGCCCCAAGTTCTGCGGGGCCTCATCTGGGCTGGCCGCTCTCCCGGGCCCCCTCCCTTCCTCACCCCGGCCGCCCGTGACCTTGGGGGTGGGAGTGGGTGACCCCAGCTTTATGCTCGGGAGGCCCCGCGGTACAGGACTTGAACACAGGCCTCCTGCGTGCATGATGCGCGCCAATCTGACGAGCTATCTCTCTGGCCCCCACTCTTCCTCTGTGTGCCTCGGTCCCCTCGCCTGTTCCCCACGTCCGCCCCATCCCCGCCTAAACAAAAAAGTTCAAGGGTCGGAGAAATAGGAGGTACCTTTGCATGTAGGCAAACCAGGTTCGACCCTGGCACCTGATGGGTTCCCCTGAAGACCACCAGGAGGGATCCCTGAGCACAGAGCCAGGAGTAAACCCTGAGCACTCAAGCCCTAAACAAAACCAAAAAGAAAAAGCAAAAACCCTTCAATCTCCGTATCCTCATTTGCTCCCTCCACATCAAATTCCAGCCCTGGTCCAGCCGCTCTTTGAGTACGCCCCCCCTCTGGCCTCCATTTCTCCTGATGAGAGTCACACAGATCCCACACCCCACTCTTGGGGGTCCCGCTGCAACGTACACCTCTCTCAACACAAGGGGTGTGGTGAGTTATCTCATCCTGGGACCCAGCAGTGCCGGGCAACACAAACACACGATGTGAACCCACAAAACAAAACACAACCCCTGTGAGGGCCGAGCAGGTGGCAGCTTTTTATGTTGCAGCACCATGTTGGATCCTCGGAGCACTGCAGGGATCTACCCCGGTACCCCTCAAGCACCAACGGGTGTAGCAACACACAATGACAGATACATGCCCACACACACAAGCATGCACTTGTGACCTGCGAGCGCGCGCACACACACACACACATGCGCTCACACACACACACACACACACACACACACACACACACACACTAAGGGACCTGAGAGATAGTACGGTGGGTGGGATGCTTGCCTTGCATCTGCCGGCCCAGGTTCAAACCCTAGCATCCCGTTTCCCCGGAGCCCTCCAGGAGTGATTCCTGAGTTCAGAGCCAGGAGCACGACCTGAGTATAGCCAAGTGTGGCCCAGAAACAACAACAAAATGCTACAATGAAAGACTAATAAATCCCTAGCAATAAGATTAAAAGAAGCAGGTGTGGGGGCTGGAGCAGTAGCACAGCGGGTAGGGCATTTGCCTTGCACGCGACCAACCCGGGTTCGATTCCCAGCATCCCATATGGTCCCCTGAGCACCGCCAGGGCTGATTCCTGAGTGCAGGAGTAACCCCTGCGCATCGCCGGGTGTGACCCAAAACAGCAAAATAAATAAATAAATAAATAAATAAAGCATGTGTGGGGGCTGGAGCAATGACACAGAGGGTAGGCGTTTGCCTGGCACGCGGCCAACCCGGGTTCGATTCCCAGCATCCCATATGGTCCCCTGAGCACTGCCAGGGGTGATTCCTGAGTGCAGGAGTAACCCCTGCACATTGCCAGGTGTGACCCAAAAAAGCAAAATAAATAAATAAATAAATAAATAAATAAAAGAAGCGGGTGTGAGCTGTAGCAATAGTACAGGTAGGACGTTTGCCTTGCACACGGCTGAGTGGGGTCTGGTACCCAGCATTCCATATATCTCCTAAGCATAACCAGGAGTAAGTCCTGAGTGCAGAGCCAGGAGTAACCCCTGAGCATTGCCAATTGTGACCGAAAAAGCAAAAAAAAGAAAAAAGCAGGTGAAAGGCCAGAGAGATAGTTCAGGAGGTAAGGCATTTGCTCTGCACACCACAGGCCCTGGTTCAGTCCCTGGCACCGCACACAGTCAGTTCGCTAAGTATCGCCAGGAATAGTCCCTGAGCAACGCCAGGTGTGGCTCAACCACCCGCAGCCATTTTCCAGAGCTGGAGCCTTTCATCCCTCCGTCCCCTCGGCTGCTCCAACCCCACCCGCCCACCAAAACCTACCTAGGTGCCTCCCGGGATGCCTGGCATCACGCCCCCTCACTGCACTTCCGGCACCGCCCACCCCACACTGCTGGCATGACCACCGTGGCACTGGGGTTGCCCACGGCCTGAAGCCCACCTCCAGACCGTGGCCACCCAGCCCAGGCAGGCCTTTTCTGTACCTCGGACAATCCCCTTTCCACCAGGTGCAAATTTTCCCAGGTGCTTTCCTAGCTCTAGATTCTTTGAGCCCTGTTGCATCCTAGAACGCAGCAGGGAGGCTTGCTCTGAAACTTCTGGGGGGAACTCCCCGAAACTTCTACCCTCTTTCCCCCAAAAAGCAGAGATAGGGGGCTGGAGCGATAGCACAGCGGGGAGGGCATTTGCCTTGCATGCGGCCGAGCCGGGTTCAATTCCCAGCATCCCATATGGTCCCCTGAGCACCGCCAGGAGTAATTCCTGAGTGCATGAGCCAGGAGTAACCCCTGTGCATCACCGGGTGTGACCCAAAAAAGCAAAAAAAAAAAAAAAAAAGCAGAGACAGGGCTGGACAGACAGTACAGTGGGTAGGGTGCTTGCCTTGCTTGCATGCAACCCAGCCAGGTTCGATCCCTGGTATCCTGTAGGGTTCCTTGGAGCATCTCCAGGAGTAATTTCCTGTCTACAGAGCCAGGAGCAACCCCTGAGCATCAAGGGTATGTCACCACTCCCCTCCCCCACCCCCAAAAAAGAAAAAAAATGAAGTATCTGGACCTTAGAATTCGAGTTAAATGAGCTGACTGCAGGCTTTGCAGCCAGGAGGTCAGAGTTAGATTTCTGGTACTGCATGGATGGTTCCCCAAGCGACATCAGAAGTGACCTGAGCACTCAGCCATGCCAGTTGCAGCCCCTGAGAATCGCCGCCAGCTGTGGCCCAGGCACCCAAAACCAGATAAGTGAAAATAAGACTGTGGGGCTGAAGAGATCATGCAGGGTTGGGGCTCGTCCTCTGCAGGCTCGGCATCGCGGCTGGACCCCAGCACTCCAGGAGTGAGCCCTGAGCACAGAGGGGTGTGGACAACGTTCCCACCCCCCAATAAAATAAAAATAAGAATGGGTCCCTCTGTGACAGAAGAGAAATCTCTGCACCTGGAATAGTCGCAGCTCTTTCAGGCTCTGTACTCAGGGATCACCCCTGGTGGGCCCAGGGGACCCTGTGGGGTGCTGGCAACTGAACCCAGGTTGGCTGCAGACCAGGCAAGCACCTACGCTCTGTACTACTGCCTGGCCCCCTGCTAGGGAATCTTCATTGAGGATTGTTCAGCTTCCCCTCACCAGTCATCGGGAGAATCTCCACTTAAAACCACCTTAAAACTCCATCACTCTCTGGGGCTGGAGTGATAGCACAGCAGCACAGCAGGTAGGGCGTTTGTCTCATACACACACACACACACACACACACACACACACACACACACACACACACACATGCATTCCATTCCCAGCATCCCATATGGTCCACTGAGTATGGCCAATCCTGAGTGCAGAGCCAGGAGGAACCCCTGTGCATCGCCGGGTGTGACCCAAAAAACAAACAAACAAACAAACAAACAAAACTCCATCACTCTCTTGTCCACAAATCTAGTGTGCCCCTTAGATGAGGCAGTGATATTGTTTACAATTCATAGCCACCAAGGCAGGAAGAGTCAATAATCTTTCTCAGGCAGAAAATAAAAACAATCCTTCGGGGCAAAGGAAGCACCAAGAACCCAAGGCCTTTGGGCTACTAGCACAGCCTGCAGTTTCCAAGGAGTTCAGCTAAAATTCAAAATAAAACCGGAGCCCTAGTAGAGGAGGTAAGGCACTTGCCAAGAACGCAGCCAAACCTGGTTTGATCCCTGGCACCCCAAAGGTCCCCTGAGCCCCGCCAACAGAGATCACTCAGTGAGAGTCGCAAATAAGTCCTGAGTAACACAGCGTGAGTCAGAAATAATAACACAATACAAAACTAAGCCCAGAGCCGTCAGACATGCCTCTCAAAGGCCCTTCTGGAGGTATTGGGGTATCCTGCGTGCAGCTGACCCGGGTTTGATCCTATAAAATCTGTAGAACCTATAAAATTTATAGCGACCTATAAAATCCCCAGAGCGCCTCCCAGGAGTGACCCCTGAGCAGAGTCCAGAAGAACCCAAGTCTGTCCCCCAGCCAGAAGCTAGCACTGAGATCCAACCTCACGAAACAGGTTGAGCACTAGAGTCATCGCCTTACAGCTACAACGGATCAAGGGGGACGAGGGGAAAGAGCCTGGTGGTCAGCACAGGGACCTCAGAAAATGCAGTAAGCTACAAATAAAGGCAGGAAGATTCCTTGCTCACTTCCTTCTTCCACGCGTCTGGTCGCGGCTCCCTTTACACTCTCAAAGTCCCGCTAACTGGCGGGTGCTTCCACCTAGGGGATCTTCTGGTCCATGTAGGAGAGAGCCAGTATGAGAATCTGGGCTAGAAAGAAATCTGGCGCTGAAGGCAGACCCCACCTCTCCTCAAGACCAGTTCAGAACCTCCGTGCACTGGGGGGACGGCACTCTAGGTGATCTGCAGCCAACCTGGGTTCAGTTGCCAGCACCCATAGGTTCCCCTGGGCCCACCAGGGGGGATCCCTGAATACAGAGCCTGAAAAAGCTGCGACGATTCCAGATGCAGCGATTTCTCTTCTGTCACAACGGGAGCCCACGTCCCAGCCTCCCTCGCGGCCCGCAGGGATACTTTATGCGCAGGGAGTGCGGCCCCCAAGTTAAATCGCGGCCACGCCCTCAAGCCCCGCCTTCTAGGCCACGCCCCTTCGAACGGGAGCGGAACCCGGGGCCTCAGCCCCGCCCTCCAGCCGTGGGAGTGGCCCGGCAACGCCGAAGAGACCCCGCCCACCATATGACGTCATCATGGAGCCAAGCATCAACGATTGGCTAAACCCGGAAACTCCCTTCCCAATTGGACGAGGCGTCCGGCCGCCTCCGCTCCGCGCGCAGCGACCCGGAAGTGGCTCCCCGCGCGGGCCTCGTGCCTCGCGGCTCCCGGAGCTCCTTGGCGGCGGCCGCGGCGATGACCAAGATCAAGCCCGACCCGGACGCGCCGGAGACCCCGGTGGAGGCCAACAGCGGGGAGCGCACGTACCACGAGCTGCTGGTGAACCTGAACCCTATCGCGCAGCCCCTGGCCTCGCGCCGCCTCACGCGGAAGCTCTACAAATGCATCAAGAAAGGTGGGGGAGGGCGGGAGGGGGCGGGGGGGGTGCGGCTGGAGCGATAGCGCGGCGGAGAGGGCGTTTGCCTTGCACGCTGCCGGCCCTGGTTCGAGTCCCAGCATCCCATGTGGTCCCCCGAGCATCGCCAGGGGTAATTCCTGAGTGCATGAGCCAGGAGTAACCCCTGTGCATTGCCAGGTGTGACCCAAAAAACAAAACAAAACAAAAAATAAAAAGGTGGCGCGGGGCGCGGCGGGGACCCCCATCCCCATCCCTTTGCGCTGATCCCTCCGTCCTTGCAGCCGTGAAGCAGAAGCAGATCCGGCGTGGAGTGAAGGAGGTGCAGAAATTTCTCAACAAAGGTGAAAAAGGGTAAGAATCCACTTTCGCCGTATCATGCGTTTGTTTTGGGGGCTGGGGGGCCGTATCCCGCCTGTGTCCTGCGCTTACTTTTGGCGGTGCTTGGGGGACCCCCGCGGTGTGCGGGATCTAACCCTTATCAGACACGGGAGTGGCCCGAGGATTTGGCATTGTTGGAGGTCTTGTTTAGGGATCGCACGGCTGAAGGCAGGAGAAGCGCCGACCCGCCTCATGCAGAGAGGAGGGAATTCCCTGGAACAATTCCCTTGGAATTGCCCGCGACACCCCGGGGAGAGTGGCCCCCCGCGGTGGGGGTAACGATGCTCCGGTTCTGCTCACCTGTTAGGATGAACCCCGGCTGTGTGTACTAGTGAACTCCGTCTGTTGGCGCATACGGAAGGGCATTTGTCTTCGGGCTGTGATACTGGGTTTTTCTGTGCTGCTCCTGCCGTTTATGGGGCATGAGCTTGTGTTTTCCTTTTCCCGTTTCTCCCACTCTGGCCAGATTTAAGCTTGAGTTTTGGGGACACACCCAGTGGTGCGCAGGGCTCACTCCTGGCAGGGTTTAGGGAACGGTATGGGATGCCAGGGACTGAACTGGGTTGGCTGCATGCAAGGCATACACCCTTCCCGCTGTGCTGTTGCTTGCACCCCCAGACTTAAATTCTTGGCGGGCAGGTTTCAATCTCACCGCCTTTCTGTGCAGGTGTCAGACTCCCTGCCAGAGTCTCCGGGTAAATAATACGATGCTGTAGGGAACTCTGACCCAGGTGCAGGACCCAGACGGGGAAAGGCCTGGAGACCAAGGCTGGGGTGTGGCAGGCCCCAGGACCTCCTGCTGTCTGGTAGGGTCCTTCCAGGGCGGGAGGGGGTAGTGAGAGGCAAACTTCAGGGGAGCTCTGTGAGGGGGGTGGTAAATGTGGGCTTTGTGCTCCCGGAGATTGGAGGGGTCGAGCCAGGGAGAGACATAATTATGTTCATGCCTTCAAATTTGGGGTCCAGGACCAGAGAGTTCAGTCGGTGAACACAGTTGCCTTTGTACCTGGTGACCTTGGTTCAATCCATGGCATCCCCCAAGCCCCACCAGGAGTGACCCCTGAGCACCACTGGGACTGGCCCAAAAACAAAAATTGGGGGCCCAGGTAGTACGGGGGGGATGTTGAGATACCGGAATTGGACTCTGGTATTACGTGTGGTCCCTGAGCAGAGCTGGAGTAAACTGGGCGCCATGGTATGGGTGCCCCCCCCCAAAAAAAAATTGGGAGCCAGGGAGTGGCTCAAAGGGCCGGTGTGCCCACTTTGTGTGTGAGGCTTTGATCCCCCGCTGTCCTGGAAGTGACCCCTGAGAACCTCCAGGTTTGGCCCTAAAAGACTGAAAGTGTTCCTGGGTTGGTGGGAAAGATCCGATGAGAACAGCCTTGCAGACTGAGGGGGGGGCTGTGGTGGCCAGCAAGGCGCCTGCCTCCACTGGTGATGGGGGCACTGGATCAAGTCACCGACATGATGATTTCCGCGGGAGGGGTGCCTTGGACAGACCTGGGCTCCACGGGCCTCCCTGCTGTCCTCTGGCCGCTGTAGCCCCTTAGTGTCCCGAGGCTGCCGCTGGACAGGGCCGCAGTCCGCGCTCTCCACACCACAGGCCTTCTGGGGAGAGGACAGTGACTGCCGAGAGCCTCCCGCCTCCCTGCCTGCCTGGCGTGCCCCTCAGGACGGCTGCACCCCGCTAGCCTGCTCTGTCCCTGTCGCATCCCCAGCTCCATCTCTTTCGTTTCCGGGTTGCCCTCCTGCCTGGGTGAGGTGCCGGGTGAGGGGCGCACAGTAGGGCCCTGGCCTCTGACCCATCTCTCTGGCCCTAACACCTCTTTCCTCCGAGGTGCCACCCGACATCTGTGTTCCCGGGCCACCTGCTGGAGCCTGACGCCCCCAGTCCCACGTGATGGCGCTGGCTGGTTCCTGTGGTGGTTAGCACGTTCCCCTGACACACTTGCTGGCACTTACCTGGTGCCAGATCAGAGGCAAATAGACATGTATATGGAGGCTGGGAGACGGCCCCCCGCCCCCCAGCCCAGAAGTGCCACTTAGAGGCGGGAGGGGCGGGAAGGGGGTGGCCAGGTTTGATCCCAAACCACGTGGTCTCGTACCAGCACCAGGGGCTCCTCCACCCTATGAGAAGGGGCCAACCCAGGTTCCATTCCCACTGGGTCCCTGGAGCCCTCCAGGGGTGACCCCTGAGCACCGCCAAGTATAGCCAAAAAAACCAAAAAAGAATAAAAGAGGGCCAGGGAGGGTCAGTGGGTAGGGCACTTGCCTTGCATGTGGTCAGCCCTGGTTGGAGCCCAGGCATTCTGCATGGCCCCTGGCGTTCAGAGCCAGGACTAAGCCCTGAGCACCCCTGGGGGTCGCAGGCTGCTGGTTATATTACACGAAGGCTGGCGCGGTGCTGCAGGGTCCCCTGAGCGGTGTCCGGGGTCTCCTGAACACACCCAGGGTGGGCTGCTCTGCCTGCGGCCCCCTTGAGAGTGCCTCCACTGTCCCCACAGGATCATGGTGCTGGCCGGGGACACGCTGCCCATCGAGGTCTACTGCCACCTGCCGGTTATGTGTGAGGACCGCAACCTGCCCTACGTCTACATCCCCTCCAAGACGGTGAGGGTGTGGGGAGGGCGTGGCCCACTGGGGGGGGGGGCGGGACCTGGTCCACCTCGGCCCCAGGTTCCTGCCCTGCTGGCCGGGGCTCACAGCAGCTAGAACACGGAGGGGCGTGTCGCAGCGCCCCCAGTGCCTGGGATGTGGCCTTGGCTGCCTCCTGGCTGGAGGCGGGGCTTGGGCCCGGGGTCTGCCACTGCCCCCGGGAGGGTTGCCGGGAAACATCGCAGGGCCAGGATATGTTCGGGGGCCCTCAGAGTGGGGTTCCCTCCACCACACGCGCCCAGTCCTCAGAGCGGGGTTCCCACACACCTACAGCCGCTCTCTCCCCTGCAGGACCTGGGCGCTGCCGCCGGCTCCAAGCGGCCCACGTGCGTGATCATGATCAAGCCCCACGAGGAGTACCAGGAGGCTTATGACGAGTGCCTGGGGGAGGTGCAGGCTCTGCCCTCGGCCCTGTGACGGACCGACTCGGGGGCTTCAGTGAATGCAGCCCCCGGCTAGGGTGCGGGGGGGCAGTAAACGCTAAGAACGGTGCTGAGTCTGGAGGTGTATTTGGGGGCCACACCCGAAACCAGTGGCCGTGCTCAGGCCACCTCTTCCGTGCACGTGGTGCCAGGGAGGCAGCCCCCCGCCACCTCAGCGGGCCCCGTGGGACTCCGCGGGCGGCGGATGGGGAAGGCCTCTCTGCGTGTCAGTCAGTTCTGCATGGGGGTACTGGCGGGGGACACAGAGCAGATGCCACCAGGGGCCCGTGGGGGCGCCTTGCGCCCTATGAGGGCCAGGTGGCTGCCGCCTGGTCTCCTGGGCTGGTCGTCCTGAGCGACGCCCGGGCCCGAGTGCTGCAGGGCCCCAGGCAGGGCCAGGCTGGTCCTGGCACAGTCCCAGGGGCCAGCAGGAGTCAGAAGATGATGCGTTTCCCATCTGCTGGGTTCTGCTCCATGGGGCAGTAGGGGCACTTAAGCCTGCGGGGGGGAAGGTGGGCTCAGCGCTGGCGGCCAGCAGGGCACCCCGCCCCCCTGCCCGTCCCAGCTGCCGGGCACACACTTCCCGCCGTTGATGAGCTTGTTGAGGGCGTCTCGCGAGATGACGTGGCCGCAGATGAGCTTGATGGGGGGGTTGGCGTCGGACGTCTGCTGGCGCAGGATGGGGCAGGCGAACACCGAGTGGTACCAGCACTTCATGCCCAGTTCGATCTCAATCTGGGGGGGTGGGGGTCCTGAGTGAGGGCCCGCCAGGGGGCACGTCCTCCCGCCACTCCCCGCCCCACGGCCTCACCGGCAGCTCATCCTTGTGGCTCCACACGCCCGTGCACTGCCGCTGCTCGATCACCGCCTTGATGTTCATGAGCACAGGCAGCGCCACGCAGCCCGACGCGAAGCTGGGGGGGCAGAGGGGGGCGCCGTGGGGGAGACCCTCCCCTCCAGCGCGGGCCCATCCGCCCCGGGGCCTCCCGGGCTCGAGTCTCATCACAGCACCCCGAGAGCGCCTCGCTTGGAGAGGGCCCAGATTACGCAGGGGGCAGGCCCTGGCCTTGCGCACAGCCACCTGGGTTCCACCCCAGGCTCCACAGGGGTGCCCGAGTCGGCCCTGAGCACCGCGGGGTGAGCCTGAAGCTCCCAGCTTGTTCCTGTGTGAGGCAGCCCCTCCCCCGCCCTGGAAACACGGCCAGCCCCGGTACCTGACGCTGAGGGGCGACTCCACGGAGAGCCCCAGCAGGGAGCAGGCGTCCCGCGTGAAGGTGTCGCAGATGTCGGCCCAGTGGCTGCTGTCCAGCAGGTGGCAGTAGGGCGACCTCTCCAGGCCCAGGCGCAGGTACACCAGGCTGCCCATCATCACCTGGATCTCTGTGGGATGGTGCACGGGGAGCTCGCGGGGGTCGGGAGGGCGGGGCTCCGGGGGGTGCCTGCCCGCACTGCCCAGCCGGCCCGGCCGTACCCCGCTGGTGCAGCCGGGCGAAGGGCTGGAAGTGGCGGGCGTAGCTCAGGGCCTCGGGCTGCTTCTCGGGGCCACCGGCCAGCAGGCGGATGAAGTGCAGGCGGTGCAGCTTGAACTCCAGGGAGCTGTTGAGCTCCAGCAGGCGCTGCCGGTGGGAGATGGCCCACCTAGGGGACGGCTGATGAGGGGCGCGCGGGCGGAGAAGCCCCGTCCCTCACTGGGCACCCCCGGCCCTCAGGCCAACTCACTCCAGGGCCGGCCCCAGGTCCTGCTCGTGCAGCGCCTCCAGGATCCGGTTGAGCTCCAGGAAGGGCTGCTTGAAGCCCAGGTCCACGTCCAGCGTGGACTCCTGTGGGGTGGGGGGGGCACGGCACCGCTCAGGCCTTTCGCCTGAGGAGTGGGGCACCCCGGGCATCCAGAGGCCACTCCTGGCTCACGGCTCGTGGTGACCACGTGGTGCAGGGCTGGCCCCCTGCTGCTCCCCTCCCCCGAGCCCCACCCGGCTGTGCTCAGGGCTTAACTCCAGGCCTGTACTCAGGAATCACACATGGCAGTGCTCAGGGGGCCGTATGGGATGCTGGGGATTGGACCCTGGATTGGGCGTGTGCAAGCGAACTCCATCGCACGGGCACCCCCGGGGGGCTCACACCCAAAGAGTTGAGATGTCATTTCCCAGGTCACACCCCTCCCGCACACGGACTGAACTCAGAGCCCCTGCAAGGACAGTGGCTGCCGGGGGCGGGGTAAGGCCTGGGTCTGACCTCCAGCACCACGCCCAGCAGCAGGGCACCGGGCACGCATCAGCAGTGTGGCTGTCTCAGCTACTGCACTCGAGGGGCCCGGACCAGGCCTGGGGACGCACACTCCCCCTCAGCACCCCAGGAATGGCTCCTGAGCATTACGTGGGGAGCAGCCCCAACATCTCCAGATGTGGCGTGAACACGGAAAAAGGAAAAGCCACAGGGCCAGAGAGACAGGACAGCGGGTCAAGCACTCGCCCTGCTGGCAGCCGAGCCGGGCCCCATCCCCAGCGTCCCACGGGGTCCCGTGAGCACTGCCAGGAGGGATCCTGGAGCCAGTCACAGGGTCTGGCTTGTGCCTCTGTCCCTGCACGTCTGGAAAGGGCCCAGCTCAGGGCCCAGACTCTGCTTCTCCCAGATGACGGGAGAAAACTCAGCGACGTGCTTCCAGGCTCCCCGGGCAGGGGACAGAGAATGGTGGCGCCTGCCCTGGGCCCTGTCTGGGGGGACCCTGGAGCACTGAGCCAGGAGCACCACTGGGGGTGGCCGTCTTCCTGCCCCACCAGGCCCACCTGGCACAGCTCCTCGGCCACGCCCAGCATGCCCTGCCGGTACAGGTGCTCCACGATGGCCGTCTGCAGGACCCGCTGCTGCTGCTCCCGCGAGTCCCACACGGCGCCCGACACCACGCCGCAGATCTCAGAGTCGAAGTTCTGCCGGGGTGGGCGGGAGACGTGTCCGGTGACCCATCGAGGGCCGGGGGACCCTCCCCCCCACAGTGCGCCCAGCTCACCCTGTCGATGGCCTTGCCCACGCGGGACACGCTGCTGTGGATGTCCTTGTGGTCGGAGGCCAGCCTCTGCACCGTGTCCTTGATCTTCTGGCAGCACTGCGCCATCACCAGGGACAGGGTGGCCGAAAGGGGCGTCCCCTGCAGGGCTGTAGGGACGCGGGCTGAGCCAGGGCTCAGAGGGCACAGCCCGCCTGCAGCCCCCAGGAAAGCCCGCTCCTGGGCCAGGGCCCACAACGTCTGCTGGGGTTTTTTTGTGGGGGAGAGAAGTGGGCCCCCTCAGCGGTGCTCACCACCAGGAGGGAACAGGACTTCCACGGGCAAGACTCGGCCAGGCCCCCGGCTGGAGGGAGCACAGGGGCCCGGCTCTGAGCAGCAGCAGCACGAAGCATCAGCAGGAACGAGCCCTGAGCAGAGCGCTGAGCACCGCTGAAGGGGCATCCACCTGCCCCACCCACCCCCAAAAATTGTAGGAAATAAAATTTTCCCAAAGGCCAGAGGAGGCGCCTCGCTGGCGGGAGAGGCTGTCAGGCGTACCTGCTGCCGGGGGGCCCACGCATCTGAGGGCAAGGCTAAAGGAAGGAGTCGGGAGAAAGGGCGGTTTCGTCCATCATCCCATCACCCCACGGGGTCCCTGCCCGCCCTGCAGAGTGACCCCTGGGCACTGCCAGGCAGAGCCCCGAGCCAATGAAGCAGCAACAGACAACGGCCACAGGAACATTGACCTCCACCTTGAGGTGGCCCGGGGTCTGTCCCAACGTCCTCACATCTGTGCTGCGAAACCCTGGGGAGGAGCCCGGGGGGCCGCCCCGACTCCTGCCCCGCGCCCAGCCTGCAGCTGGAGCCCACCCTGGCCGGGCCGCGCCGGACAGCCGCCCCCTCACCTGCCCCCGCCAGCTCGGCGCGCAGCCGGCCCACGTGCTGCAGCAGCTCCTCCAGGCTCCGCTCGCAGTGCTGCCCGTAGCTCAGGAACTTCTGCAGCACCTTGTCCACCTCGCGCTCCACGCTGGCGCACTGCTCCATGGCCGCCTCACCTGGAGCCCCGGAGACAGGTGCAGCGGGCTCCTCGAACCCTCATCGTCCCCTGCCGCAGCGCCCTGCCTGAGGACACTATCCACTGCGCCCCTACTGCCGGACCCCTGGGAGGATGCAGGGGTCTCTCTGGGGGACAGGCCGGCTCTGCACAACCAGCTCAGTTGTCAGAGGCTGCAGAGGGGTCGTGAGCAGCCCAGCTGGGGGGGTTCTGTGCAGCACCACTCTGCCCTCCAGGGGGCTGACTCAGTGTCCAGTGCTCCGAGTTGACAGGGCAAGCGAGGCTCTCGCCAACCAGCCCCACTGGTTTTGGGGACACACCCAGTGAGGCTCGGCAGTCACTCCTGGCAGTGCCCAGGCAGGGTGTGGAGACCACACGAGATGGCAGGGACCAGCTGCCCGCGTGCAGGCAGACCCTCTGCTCGGTGTGGGGTCGTTGCCCTCCCCCCACCCCAGGGCCCACCGGCTTAGGTGCTGACAGTAAGACGGACGCCACGTGCCACCCGATCCCCTGGATTCCTCCCAGCAGGCACCTCCCTGCCGCCGGTGGCACCAGGGCCGTCTCACAGGGGCGCAGGGAGCCGGCCCACCCTCCGGCTTGCCCCAAAGGCCTGCGGGGCGCCCGGCAACCCCGAGCCCTCCGTGCAGGACAGCCCCAGCGCTGTCCACACCACTTCCTGTCCCGGCCGACGGCCTCCTGGCCTGCCGCACCCAGCTCTGCCTCTGTCGCAGTGTGATCTGCCACGAAGCCCAAGGGCTGGCACCGAAGCGTGGGTGGCAGGGCCGGGCAGCGGCACCATGGGCTGGATCTGGGGGAGCCATGGGCTGTGAGGGGGCTGGAAGAGAGAGTCCCTCCAGTAGCCGCACTGGGGCACGTCCACTCTTCCGAAGGCAGGGGGCCCTAAGGGGGCCCGGGCCTGCATTCGGGACACTCCCAGCTTCCGGGGCCCAGGCCCTGTCCCACCAAGACCCCTGAAAGGCCCCTGAGGGCCGATGCCGTTCACAAGTGGGCAAGCGACTCGTGCCTGCCTGCAGACAGGCCTTCGGATGAGGGACCCTCCCAAGGTCAGAGCAGGCAGCACGGGCTCAGCCGTGCCAGGTCCTGCAACCCCCACCCCACCTGGGAGCACAAAGACAAGAGCCCCCCCCTACAGGAAGTGCACGAGACCCAGCCACTGCAAGGTGCCCCTGGCCAAGCATCCGGGAATGCTGGCCGGCTTCCCTTCTAGAGAGTTCTTTATACTCCAGCCAGTGCCAGGAAAGGCAGCACCCCAGGGTGCAGCTACTACTTCTACTCTCCGCTGTTTTTTTTTTTTTCCTTTTGGGGTCACACCCAGTGATGCTCAGGGGTTACTCTTGTCTCTGCGGGAATTACTCCTGGCTGTGCTCAGGGGACCATAAGGGATGCCACAGATCAAGCCCCGGTCAGCCGGATGCAAGGCAAACGCCCTCCCATTGTACTGCCACTCCTGCCCCTCTGCTGGTTTTGACGTTGGGCCACACCCAGCGGTGCTCAGAAGCAACTCGGCAGTGCTTGGGGGGACCATGTGGTGCTGGGATGGAACCGGGGTTGGCTACGTACAAGGCGAACCAGCCCTAGCCCGTCTCTGCCCGGTCCTGCAGCGCTTGCTTTCCTGGGGGCCACACCGTCTTCCGGCTCTGCCCTCCGGGTAGGGCTCAGGGGACCCTACGGGGTGCTGGGAACCAAACCTGGGCTGTACTCTCTCTCTCTCTCTGGCCCTGCAGGTATCAATGACGCGACCGAAAGCAGGACACAAGGCAAGGCCCCGCCAGGCCTGACCCGACAGGAGTGGGCAGTGTGGAGGAACGTGTGCCGCGGCTCTAGGGACCGGGGATGAGTGAGGTGGTGTGTGCGGGCCCTGGGCTCCGTGCCGGGCACCCCACAGGCGAAGCATCTGGGAGCCAGAAGCCAGTGTCCCCACAGGAACACAGCTTGGGAAGGCGGGGCGCAGCCTCACGCGGGGGAGGTCTGGCAGCACCTGCTCCTCGAGCACAGAGCAGGGAGCACCCCAAGGAAGAAGGCCGGTGACCAAGGGCTGCCCGAGACGGCAGCTGAAGTCTGCAGCTGGCTGGAAGGCCAAGGAAGGCTTCTCATCCCCTTCCGGTTGGTCTCCGGGGGGCCTCATCGGACATGAAGTAAAAGATCAAGGGAGCAGAATGTGGGCTGGGGGGGCGGGGGCTCATCCACGGGAACACCCGGAGCTTCCAGAAACCCACGAGAACAAAGTAACCTCCCAAATGCGGCTCTGAGGGGGCGGCAGGGCAGGAAGAAACAAAGTGTGAGCAAAACCCAGGGCTGCAGAGGCAGATGCCCGCCCGTGAACAGGGACGGAGATGCAGTTCGTGACACACACGTGCACATGGAGATGCAGAACACGCACGTGCAGGGAGAGAAATGCAGAACACGCACGTGCACGAGGGGCAGAGATGTAGGACACACAGGCATGTACGCAGGAGGGGGAGCTGCAGAACACACACACATGCACGCAGGCGAGGGCTTCTGGAAGGAGCGAGAGAGCAGAACACCGGGAGAAGCCCAGCCAAGGCACAGGGGGAAGGCGCCGTGGCCCGAACTGGAGGTAGGACCAACTCAATCCAGGCATAAAGGAAGCGCTGGTCACCCCCTTCCTGCAAGCAAGCGCACACACACACACACAACAAAACAAAAATCCAAAAAAGATGAAACAGGGGTTGGGAGCCCCCTCAAAGGGCTGAAGCCCGGGCGTTGAATCTGCAAGACCACCATTCAGTCCCCCTCCAAACACCAACCAACCCCCACGCACAGAGGGTGGGGGGGACATGGCAGGGGAAGGCTGCGCTGTGTGTGCCCAATGTCAGTTCCATCCTGGGCACTCACGGTGTAGCCCCACGCCAAGTGACCCTCCAGCACAGAGCCGGGCGTACTCCCCCTCCAAACTCCAATAGCCTCTCGGGTTCCCTGGCACTGCTCGCCACGCGGGGCCCGGGACCCGGATTCGTCAGTTGCACGAGAAATGGCTCCCTCTTGCCTCTCTGCACCACAGCCCACTCGGGGGCAGGTGCTCCAGGGCTGCTCAGGGAGCTCAGGGGGTCGCGTAGGGAGGGTCTGAATCCCCAGGCAGGGCGCACGTGGTGCAGGGCACAGAGAGGACAGGGGTGATGTAGGGACATCTCCAAGGCACAGCGTGCATCGCGCAGAGGGACCCCCGCTCCCCGGCACCGGCAGACGGGGGGGCCCGGCCGGGAGAGGCACTAGACGCCTGCAGGCAGCTCGAGGTGTGCAGGCGGGCACCCAAGCTCCGTCCTGAGCACCCCTCCGCCCAGACCCCGGCACACCAGAGAAAGGAGAAACCATCCCGGTACCTGTCACCGCCTCCCTGCCTCTGCCTGCTCGGGCGGCTTCCCCGGGACCAGAGACGGAACTGACCGCCGCGCATCTCCCGTGGGCAGCATGCCCACCCGCTCCCTTTGTCTCCCGGGGCGTCGTGCCGGGGCAGCCCCCACCGCGTCCCCGAAGCCCACCCGCGCCCCGCGCGCCGAGCCCGGCCGTGCCCGCGGCGCTGAGCCCTGGCGGCGCCTGTCCCTGCATCAGCGACAGCGTCCCCCCCCCCCCCCCGGCATGACCGCGGTCCACAGCCCGCCCGGCCCGCGCCCAGTCCTGGACCCCGCGCCGCGCCCCGGGGCGCACTCTGCGGTCGCACCCCCCGACCGGAGCCCGCGGGGGACCAGCCCACCCGCGCCCCGCCGGCCCGGCCTTCGCCCGCGCCTGCGCCGCGCCCCGCCCACCACGGCGGCCGGCCCCCACGCCCCCTCCTGGAGCCCCCCGCGCCGACCCCCCGGCGACCCCCGCCCGGACCGCCGCTCTCACCTCCGCCCGCGGCCGGGGACTTCCGGCGCCGCGACCTCGGACCGGAAGCGACGGCGGTTGCGCGGCGCTGCTGACTCGCCCATCGGCGGCGGCGGGGGAGGGCCGACCCCCCGCGCCCCGAGTGGTCTCGCCCGGAGCCTCTGGGAAGCCCCGCCCCCGTGTGGGTGGAGCCTGAGCCAAGCCGGGGCCGGGGGTGGAGCCTGCCGCTTGGCCCCGCCCCGCCGCCGGCCGCGGAGGGGAAGCGACCCCGCCCGCTCGGGGCTGGCGGAAGCGGTTGCGGCGGGCGCGCCCCTCTGCCCCGTCCGGTCCGCGCCGGGACAGTCTCGCGGCGCCCTTCCTGCAAAGTCTCATTCTCAAGACCCCCAACGTCCTCATTCTCTTGGGCCCGAGCGATAGCACAGTGTGTACGGCGTTTGCCTTGCTCGCGGCCGACCCGGGTTCGATTCCCAGCATCCCGTATGGTCCCCCGAGCACCGCCAGGAGTTACCGCCTGAGTGCAGAGCCAGGAGGAACCCCAGAGCTGAGCATCGCTGGGTGTGACCCCAAAAAAGCAAACAAAAGTCCTGATTCTCTGCGCCCGCCTCGTCCCCCCTAAGGCGATCGCCGTCCGCCGCAGGACCTTGCAGGTTGCCGGAATTCTGCAGTGACCCAGCCTGCGCCCTCCGTGGGTCGCTGCCCTGCGGGTGTGCGGCTCCGTCACAAGGTCGGGGTGGGTGGGATTGTGCAACCGCCCTTAGGGGGAAGGACAGTGTTAGAAAGGTGAGACCCCTCCTGGCTCTGCCAACCGCCCCGTCCGCCAGCCCAGAGTTCCTGCCCCCTTCAGACTGGAACTGAGCACCCCCGAGTACCCCCCCACCCGCGCCCCTGGGGGAAAACAATCGTATTTTGTTCCATGTGAAGCCCTCCCGCGGGATCCAAGCATTGTTTTCTCTCACCTTTGTACTGGGAACCGTGGGGCGTTTGCGCTCTCTCCGCCCCCACCCTCCGTCACCACCCCTCTAAAACTGGGGCCCCTTGAAGCCAGGGCTCACGCTGCAGCGCCATCTGGGTGGTTCTGGCCCACGCTGGGCAGAGCTGAGAGTTTTGCCTCGGGTGACATATCCCCTTGCTTGACCCTCTGAACCCACAGGATTTCACCCGCTTTTTCGAGGGTCCCAGGTATCTCCAAGACACACCCCTTCTCTGACCTTTTACACAGCAGACAAAAGGGGACGGGGTCTGGGGGCAAGGGGAGGGCACCGCAGTGGATCCCTAGCACTGAATCTGGGGGCTCCTCTCTTAGAACCCCCACACTCAGCCCCTTAAGCCATCTCACCGGACCCTTAGGATTTTCAAACGTTTATTCATTTTTTTTGGTTTTGTTTGTGTTGGGGCCACTCTGGGTGGTGCCCAGGGCTTCCTCCTGCTTCTGCACTCAGGGATCACTCCTGGCAGGCCTGGGGGACTGTATGGGATGCCAGGAACCTGGGTCCACCACGTGCAAGGCAAACACCCTACCTGCCTCCGACCCCAAAACTTTCTTCATTTCATTTGTTCATTTTTGTTCTGAACACCCAGTGGTGCTGAGGGCTGACTTCTGGCTCAGTGCTCCAGGATCACTCTGGCCCCCATGCTAGAAAAATCTTAGGGAGAAAAAAAAGGTGTCTTGGGACTGTCAGGCCGGAGCCAGAGCTCTAGTACAGGGGGTAAGGTGCCTGCCTGGTATGCAGCTGACCTGAGTTTGATACCTGGCACCACGTATGGTACCCCAAGCCTGCCAGGCGTGATCCCTGGGTGCAGAGCCAGAGTAAGACCCGAGAACTGCCAGGAGTGGCCCAAAGAACAAACAATTCAGAATAAAGGAATGCCAGGTAGGGAAAAATTGGGCCCTTCCCTGATTTGGGGGTGGTGGTGCCAGGATCCAGCGCCTCACTGTTCTCTAGGGAGTCTGCAGGACTCAGTGAGGTGCCCGCCTTGCATGAGGCCCACGTATGTTCAGTCCCACCCTGTATGGTCCATTGAGCATCTTCAGGAGTGATGCCTGAGGGCAGAGCCGGGAGTAAGCCCTGAGCATCGGCAGGTGTGGCCCCCAGACAACGGCTGGACAGAGTACAGTTTAAGGTGCTTACACCTGACGCCATTTTTTTTTTGTGCTGCTTGCAATATATTTCTTTATTTTTTTTAATTTATTTTATTGAATCACCATGTGGAAAGTTACAAAGTTCTCAGGCTTATGTCTCAGTTGTACAATGCTCAAACACCCATCCTTTCATTGACACCATTTTTTAAAGACTTTTCTTGGGGAGGGGCTGGAGCAATAACACCATGGGCAGGGCATTGGCCTTGCACGCGGCCGACCCGGGTTCTATTCCCAGCATCCCATATGGTCCTCCGAGCACTGCCAGGAGTAATTCCTGAGTGCATGAGCCAGGAGTAACCCCTGTGCAACGCCGGGTGTGACCCAAAAACAGAAAAAAAAAAAAATGTGGGGGGAGGGGCAGCGGAGAATCATACCTGGTGGTGCTCAAGGGCTTACATCTAGCTCTACTCTCAGGGTCACTCCTGGCAGGCATGAAGGACCATATGGGATGCCGGGAATTGAAGCCAGGTCTGCCTCATGCGAGGCAAATGCCCTACTTGCTATACTATCACTCTGGTCCCCTGACCCAGACCTCTGGCACTGCCTGGCCCCCAAGCATGCTGGGAATGACCCTCAAGAACAGAAGTGGAATTAACCCTGAGCACTGCCGGGTGAGGTCCAAAACCCAAAATAAAATTATATATTTCTATATATATAATATTTATATATACACACACACACATATATATATATATGTATATATATATATAAAAGGTGGGCCCAGGGGCTGGAGTAATTAGCACAGCAGGTGGGGCGTTTGCCTTGCATGCAGCCGACCCGGGTTCGATTCCCAGCATCCCATATGGTCCCCTGAGCACCGCCAGGGGTAATTCCTGAGTGCAGACCAGGAGTAACCCTGTGCATCGCCAGGTGTGACCTAAAAAGCAAAAAAAAAAAAAAAAAAAAAAGATGGGCCCAAACAATAATACAGTGAGAGCATTTCCCTTGCATGTGGCTGACCTGGGTTCAATTCCCAGCATCCCAAATGGTTGCCTGAGCACCGCCAGGAGTGAGACCTGAGCGCAGAGCTGGAAGTAAGCCCTGAGTAGCACTGATGTGCCCACCCCCCAAGAAAATATCCGAGGTCAGAAGAACCAAGCCAAGGCTTGCCCCGCCCCTCGTGCCCCGCCCCTCGTGCCCCGCCACCTACAGAGAGAGACGCAACAGCTGGAGCCCATGCCTCTCCCCCACCCCTCGGACACCTCTGCTTTGGTTGCAACATGCAGCCCGTGGTGCCTTTCCTGTGCCCTGCGGCAGGGGGGCTGTGCCCTGTGAGATGCCCTTCATGGCATCTGTACCCTGAGGTCACACGGTGCCTGCCCCCCTCAGGAGACTCCTTGACACACCCCACCCAGCGTGAGCCCAGAACCTTCCTCACTCCCCCAGCCCAGTGCCTCTGTCTTCTCTCTCTGCTTTCGGGCCCCACGTGAAAGTGCAGTGCTTGGGGTACCATATGGGATGACCAGGACCAAACCTGGGTCAGCCAGTGCGAGGAAGGGCTTTGCGCTGGCTCTCTGGTCCCCAGGAGTCCCCTCTCTTGGTCCTCAAGCTGCAGAGCTCCCAGGTATGAGACGTAAAGCCACACGGTCCGGAGGGAATTAAGGGGATGACGATACACGATTGTTTACGGAGGCAGGCGAGAGCGCCAGGGAGATCTGGGGGGCCTGTTGGCACAGGTGCCAAGGCCCAGGTGGCAAGAGCTTCTAAGGAGAACCAGTTTGTTGTTGTTATTGTTGTTTTGGGTTTGGGGCCAGGTTTTGTTTTTATTATTTTGGTTTTGGGGGCACTGGGGTTACTCTGGCTCTGTGCTCAGGAATCACTTCTGGCGGTGCTCAGGGGACCATATGGGGTGCCAGGGATTGAACCAGGGTCAGCTGCATGCAAAGCACTGTATTTTTGTTTGTTTGTTTGTTTTTTGCTTTTGGGTCACACCCAGTGATGCTCAACGGTTATTCCTGGCTCTGCACTCAGGAATTACTCCTGGCAGTGCTCAGGGGACCATTTGGGATGCCAGGAATCGAACCCAGATCGGCTGTGTGCAAGGCAGACACCTTATCCACTGTGCTATAACTTTAGCCCCAACAGAATTTTTTTTATTTTGCTTTTTTTTAGTCACACCCGGCGATGCTCAGGGGTTACTCCTGGCTCTACACTCAGGAATCACTCCTGGTATGGGATGCTGGGAATCAAACCCGGGTTGGCCGCATGCAAGGCAAACACCATACCCACTGCACTATCACTCGGTCCTCCTCCCCACTGTATTGGCTCTCTCCAGCCCCCCAAGCTCAGGTGTGAAGGGTGAGTGGTGAATGCCTGAGATTTTGGCTCCATCCCCAACACTTCAAAAAGGAAAAAAGAAAATCAATCTAAAACAGGGCAATAACTGAAAGGGGAGCTGAGAGATAGGATGGAGAGGAAAGGGGCTTGGCTTTTGTGCAGCCAAGCGGGTTCCATCCCAGAACTGCATCTGGTCCTCCAAGCACTGCCAGGAGTAACCCTGAGCACTGCTGGGTGTGGGCCAGCCCCCAGCACCTGCGGACAGGAGGAATAAGTCAAAGGGCTGGGAACTCACTCATGCTCTGCAGGCAGGAGACTGGACTCAGTCCTCAGCACTGCCAGGAATGACCCCAGCACCAAAGTGGGTGTGGCCCCAAAGAGAAAGTCTGAGAATCACCAAGGCAGCTGCCTGGAGGAGGAGGCCCCGGAAACAGGAGGTGACCAAGAGTCTAGGGCCAGGGATGCCCCAAGGCAAGAGGGCGTGCTTGTCCCAGGTATCTGCCACTCCAGGGGCACCTGTACCTCAGCCACCCAGCCGGCTTGGGGACCAGGAACTGGTTTGCCCAGCAGGGCCTGGGCTCCAGTTCAGCCCAGGTGCTCTCCCTCTGGGCCAGGCCTTGGTTTCTGGCACTGCTGCCAAGTTTTGGTCCCGCCCACCTGCTCTTCCCAGCGCCCTAATTGCTAGGTGGGGAGATAAGGTGGACCCAGGAGTCAGGGGTTGGAGCCTGCCTGAGGCCGTGGCTTTGAGGGGTTCGAGCAGTGGGCACCGAGGCCCAAGAGGGACGTGTCAGTCTCAGGTGTGTGTGGGGGGGGTTCCCCTTCACCCCCAAGTCCAAGGAGCTTTCCAGACTTGAGCCCTGCCCAAGCAGGCCGGGGCAAGGCCAGTGAGGAGAGGCAGATGCTGACACTCCCCTGACACACCTCCCTGCCCTGACGGCCAGACAGCACCGCACCGGCGAGGGCACACACCCCCTTAAAACTGGGGTGTCCCAGGGCCAGAGTCATAACACAGCAGGGAGCACGCAGCCGACCCAGGCTCGATTCCCAGCATCCCATAGGGTCCCCCGAGCACCACCAAGGAGTAATTCCTGAGTGCAGAGCCAGGAGGAGCCCCTGAGCATCGCCAGGTGTGACCCACCAAAAAAACATTGGGGGCATCTCCATCACATCCACCCACTGCATTCGACACCCCTCTCTACCCTCAGGACCCACCTGTGGGAGGCGCTGCCTGAGCAGGACCTTGGGGTTGTTGCCATGGTGGCCAGGAAACATCTAGAAACGGGTGAATCTCATCTCCAGACTGTCTGTGCCAGGACTGTCCCATGAGGTGGGGACAGAACAACTCCATAGGTCTTGAGGTGGGGAGGAGAAATCAGGGGAATCGGTTTTAAGGGGCCTTGGCTTGCAAGCAGGACTGAGTGTGCAAGGCTGATTTCTCCCGGAACAGAACCTTCTAGAATGCACATCAGATCCTAATTTCGGCCCCCTCAGAAATGTGCCACATCGCCTCAGGGGTCGTGCCCACTAAGGGCCCTGAGCTCTCTCTGCCCCCAGTTTTCTGGAGCCTTTCCAGGGCAGCCTAGAGATGTGGGGTGCAGGGGGACTCCGATGCCGGCTGCCACAGAGCCCAGACATGGCAGTGGGGACCAGGCCCTCCCACTTCCCACGGAGAACACCCCTTCTCCTGCCTCCCTGGCCCACTTGCTGTTCTGTTCTTGCAGGTTCCCTGCGTGGTTCCTCTAGCACATCCCACTGGCGCAGAAGAAAGGAATTCCAGCCCACGGAACCACAGGGCCCTGCTCCACCCCCAGCGCCACCGGGGACCTGTCAGGCTCCCGTGATGCGGGCAAGGGAATGATTTGTGACTCCCCCTCCCTCAAGTCACCTCGCCCTGATCATCCTCCAGCCTCGGGCAGCGGGCAGACCCCAAAGAGCAGGCAGGGCCTCCTGGTAGGAAAAAAAAACAAACCGATTTTATTCCAGAGGAGCCAGCAGCTCCCGGCCCGTCTTCCCTCTCCGCTGCCTGCCCTGGCGTCACGCGGCTCCGTCCCTGGGCCACACAGCGCCAGGGAGCCGGGCTGGGCCCTGCCGCGGCCTCTCCGGCCCACTCTGAATCCCCGCGCTCGCGTGTGCCTGTGTGCGTGCTGGGGGCAGGGGGCCTCGATCCTTGCAGGGCAGAGCCGGCGTGGCCAGAGGAGCGCCAGGGTCGCGCCTGGCAGCCTCCTCCCCGAGTGTCCACGCCCCCCGCGGGCCTCAGATCTTGGACGACTCCAGGCACGGGCTCCAGGGCTCGGGCGGCTCCCGCGGCGCCCGCAGCTCCCGCAGCTCCTGCTCCAGCGCCTGGTTGCGGCGGTACATGTCCAGGTAGCCGGCCTGCAGCTCGCGCTGGTAGCGCAGCACGCGCTCCTTCTCCAGCTGCCACGTGCGCCGCTCCTGCTCGAAGCGCAGCGCGCGCTCCTGCCCGCGCAGCCGCTCCTGCAGCAGCTCGGCCCGCAGCTGCTCGGGGCCCGCGTCCGCCGCCTCCCCGCCCGCCTCGCCCAGCAGCCCGCGGCTCTTGCAATCGTCCGTCTGGCAGCCGGCCGGGCCGTCCTCGCGCGCCGTCGGGGCCGCCGCCGCCGCCGCGCGCAACCGCGCCAGCTCCGCGTCCTGCGCCTGGGCCTGCGCCCGGCAGCCGCGCAGCTGCGTCTTCAGGGTGAAGATCTCCGCCAGCTTCTGCGCCAGCTCGGCCTGGGCCTCGCGCAGCTGCTGCTTCAGCAGGCTGATCTCCGCCGTCTTCTGGCACACCTGGGGGGCACGGGGGGCGGTGTTGTTTGCGGAGCCTGCAGGACGGCGTGGGGCGCCTAGGGGGGACCCCGCCAGACGGTGCACCCCGCCTGCCGGCTCCTCACCTCCCAGCGCGCTTCCTCGTCCAGCCGCGGGCCGCTGGCGTTGGGGTCGGCCTCCGGTGGGGCGCCGGGCCCCGGGAGCCCCTGCTGGGCGCGCAGCTCCTTGCGCAGGCGTCGCTGCTCCTGCTCGGCCACGAAGAGCTGCAGCTGCAGGGCGCGCTCGCTGCGCTCGGCCTTCTGCGCCACCTCGTGCAGCCGCTCCACGTACAGGCGCTTCAGCTCGGCCAGCCAGAGCCGCTGGCGCTCCTCCAGCACCTGCGGGCGGCAGCCACGCTGGCCCCGGCTCAGCCGCGGGCACCCCCTGCCCCAGCGCCCACCCACAGCCCCTCCCCGCTCGGCGCCCCGCTGGCGCCTCCAGGACCCTCTACCCCGTTCCCTGGAAGGGTCAGGGGCCACTTGACTCCACCATCTTTCTTTCTTTTGGTTTTTAGGCCACACCTGGTGGTGCTCAAGGGACCTACAGGATGTCTAGGGTGGAGCCCCAGGGGGTCAGCGGTGCGCAAGGCAAACCCCCTGCCCCCTGAACATTCTTCCTCACATCCAGCAGCGCTCAGGGGTTATTCCTGGCTCTGCACTCAGGACTTACTCCTGCGGGGCTGGGGGCACCATATGGAATGCCAGGGATCGAACCCAGGTTGACCGCCAGCAAGGCGACAGTCCATCCTGAGCGTGCTGTATCACTCGGACCCCCACCTCCACCATCTTTTTTCTCCTTTTTTTTGGGGGGTGAGGGGCTTGGGGCCACACCGGTGATGCTCAGGGGTTACTCCTGGCTCTGCACTCAGGAATCACTCCTGCCGGTGCTCAGGGGACCGTAAGCGATGCTGTGGGTAGAACCTGGGTCAGCTGCACGCAAGGCAGGCACCCTTACCCGCTGTGCTAGCACATCAGCGCCCTGTCCCCCATCTTCCAGGCCCCGCGCCTTTCCTGGCGGCAAACCAGCTGGGAAGCCCCGTGCTCACCTGTGTGAAGGGGCTGGCGGCGTCCTCGTCCCCCAGACCCCTCTTGAGCTCCTCGCAGGCCTCAGGCAGCACCTCCTCCTTGGGGGGGCAGGAGAACTCGTAAGGGGGCGGCGGCTCGGGCAGGCAGTTCACGGCCTCCTTGGGGCTCCGCGAGGCGCGGTCCAGAGAGCCCCCGAGGTGAGTGACGTGGCCCAGCGAGGCGTTGAAGGGGCCGGGGCTGCGGCTGAAGCTGCCGCCGCTGGACGAGTCAGACAGGCTGGGCTCCGGCTCGCGGCTGGCCTCATCCAGGCTGAGCGCGTGCAGGAGGCGGGCGCGGGCCTGGGCCTGGCTGACTCGGGGTCCCGGGCTGGGGGGCGGGTGGCAGGCCAGCGTGTGCAGGCTGCCGTTGCTGCGCCAGAGCTTCTGGCCCTTGTGGGCCGCCAGGCTCTGCATGGACAGGAAGCCCTTGCCGCCCGCCGCCGGCTTGAACACGGACGGGCGGATGCGGTACTGCAGGGGAGAAGGAACGCGGTGAGACGGGCGCGGAGCAGCAGGCAGACACGACGCCGCCCCCCGCCCCGGGGTGTCACCCACCTTGTCGAAGCGCCCTCGCTCGGGCAGGGAGGTCTTGCTGAAGTCCCCGGCCCGGGGGTGCTCCCGGTAGCAGAGAGTGGCATAGTCGGCGGGCTCACCGCGGGCGCCGCGCTTGGGGGTCCTGCCGTCCTTCTTGGGGAGGTGCAGGTAGCTGAGCAGCTCCCGCTGGCCCAGGCCCTTCCGGAGAAGCCCGTCAGGCTGCCGGGAGCCCCGCGGCCCCGCGAGCGCCGCCCGCAGCTCCTCGGGGGAGAAGTCCTGGCGCTCCAGCAGACTGCCCACACTGCCCATGGCCAAGGCCGCAGGCAGGGGCGCTGTGCCCATGAACGGTCAGCAGGCCTCAGGCAGCGGCTCCTGTGTGTTGGGGGGCACCGTTAGCTGGGGTGGGGCCTCGCCCCATTTCCAGCTACTGGCCCCGCCTGCCCAAGCCAGGAGAGGCTGATGAGGGTAGGAGTGGGGGGTCCCGGAGAGGATCCAGAACGGGGTACCCAGGCGGGTAAAAAGAGGGTCCCCAAGGGGCTGGAGCCATAGCCCAGCGGGGAGGGCGTTTGCCTTGCACGTGGCCCACCCGAGTTCGATTCCCAGTATCCCATAGAGTCCCCCGAGCACTGCCAGGAGTGATTCCTGAGTGCAGAGCCAGGAGTAACCCCTGAGCATCGCCGGGTGTGACCCAAAAAGAAAAAGAAAGAGGGGTTGGAGTAATAGTACAGCGGGTAGGGCGTTTGCCTTGCACTCGGCAGACCCAGGTTCAAATCCCAGCATCCCATATGGTCCCCTAAG
The DNA here is from genome assembly GCF_027595985.1 of Sorex araneus. Classification (NCBI taxonomy): domain Eukaryota; kingdom Metazoa; phylum Chordata; class Mammalia; order Eulipotyphla; family Soricidae; genus Sorex; species Sorex araneus. The sequence goes on from NC_073303.1 coordinate 206,310,955, forward strand.
CACCGCCAGGGGTGGTTCCTGAGTGCATGAGCCAGGAGTGACCCCTGTGCATCGCCGGGTGTGACCCAAAAAACAAAAAAAAAAAAAAAAAGAAAGAAAGAAAAAGAAAGAGAGGGTCCCTAGGGGCCGGAGCGATAGCACATCGGGTAGGGCGTTTGCCTTGCACACGGCCGACCCGGGTTCGATCCCCGGCATCCCATATGGTCCCCCAAGCAGTGCCAGGAGCAATTCCTGAGTGCAAAGCCAGTGCAAAGCCTGAGCATTGCTGGGTGTGACCCAAAAAGAAAAAGAAAGAGAGGGTCCCCAAGTCTCAAGCGGGCACGAGGCTGTCAGCCTGTGACCCCGGCCCCTGCCAGCGCCCAATTCCCGATCTGGCTAGTGATCTCAGACCCCTGGGACACCCCGTTTCCTGAGAGGGGATGGAGCCAGCGTGGTCACAGGAAGCACCTGGCATGGGAGGGCGGAGGGGGCTGCAGCAAACAGGAAGTGGGACCCCAGGGGAGGAAGGAGGCGGGACAATGCAGCCATTCCGGAACAGGTGCTCAGGGTGTAGGTGGGGTAACCTGGGGGGGGCAGGCGAGGCGGGCGAAGCCCCAACCCTGCCAGGCAGGGCTGTCGCATCCCCAGCCCATCCTGGGACCGTGATTCAGTGACGCAGGGAAGGGAAGAACGGGGACTGGGAAGCCCAGTGGTGGGTGCACGCGGGCTTAGCACGGAGAAGCTTGGACACACACAGGCCACCGGGTTGGTGACAGGGTGACTAAACCTGGGCCAGCAGGGCCTGTCCCTGTGTCGGGGACCATCTCAGGGCTCAGCACACCAGGCAGCCCGGGAGGAGGAGCTCTGAGAGGGACCCCCCACTCTGCGCCCAGCAGCATGATCCCTGTCCCGCACAGCTGCCCTCCAGTGCGCCCCCCCATCTGCTTCCAGAATCCCACCCGAAGGCCCCAAACAATGGCTGCTGGGAGGCTCCACCTCCTGGCTGGCTTCCGGGATTTGTGTCCTGGAAGACAAAGTGCTGGGCAGGGGGTAGGGGGCGGCCGGAGGCACTGCCTGCTCCCCGCAGCTTCCGGGGCTGTGAAGGGGGGGCGGGGCCCAGAGCTCAACCCTCTGGGAATGTCTGGGGGAGCCCGGAGCTCGACCCGGGGGTGTCCCAGACCCCACTCAGGGCGGGTCACGGGGCACAAAGGCGGGTACCCTTTGTGAGGAGGTCTGTGAGGTGGCTGCTGGTGACGCCCCAGTCCCCCGCCCAGGCAGAGCAGATCCATGCTTGGCGCTGGACCCAGGTGTCACCCCAGCACCCAGACCTCGGGGAAGGCACCTGTCCCCTCCCACAATACACGCCCCAGTACCCAACGGCCCTGGAGCCCACGCCAGGGCTCCATAAGAACCCGGGCTCCCACTCTCTGCTCAGGCCAGGATGCATGGTGGGGGAGACTCTCCCTGGGTGCTGCCCCTGGGTGCAGGTGATGCCAGGCAAAGCCCCTCGCGGGAGCAGGGCCCCCCATACTGCCTCAGGAAGCCCCGCCCCCAGGCACCCTACCTGCCCTTCCCCAAAGGTCACAAGACATGAGAAGCCGGTGTCCCGCCTGCCAGCAGGGGGTCAGTGTCAGGGACCCGCCTGGGAGACATACCCCTCCTCCAGGTGCCCTGGCGAGGAACCCACATGCTGAGCTCCGGGGACACAGACGGAATCCACGAGCTCTGAGCACTTGACCCGAGGGGTGTGTGAGGCTGCGGGGCCCCGGCTGGCCTGTCCCCAAGACCTGGGCTCTCAGAACCCCACTCCCCGGGCTCAATGCCGAGACCGTCCCTTCCCAAGACCCCCCACCCCCATTCCTGCCTGTTGCCTGGGAGCCCCTCCCGGGAGCATGGCTTCCCTGTCCTGTGCCGCCTGCCTCTGTCAGGACCCCAGGGCAGATGGAGGGGCCCGGGGCTGGGGGACGCCTCATAACCCACGAGTCAGCTGGGAGCACAGGACGCAGGAAGGGGATTGAGGCTGGTGCCTCAAGGTCGCTCTCAGCTCGGGAGAAAGCTCTGGTTTACAAATCCTCCCGAGAGGGGCCCACCTCTGGACAGAAAGTTCAGGATGGGCGCGGGGGGCGGGGGGGGGGTGGGGGGGGGGCGCCAGCCCCAAGGGAGGGGATCAGCAGCTGCTGGGGATCAGCTTTGGGAAGGGGCGTGCCTGCAGCTGCCCGAAGGAATGGGACAGGAATGTGCCCCCCCACCGGCTCCCCTTGGGGCCGGGAGGCCCGCGGGGCTGGAGAGGCTGGCGCAGCCGGGTGTAACCGGCAGGGGCGACGCTGGTCCCCAGTGCCTGCTAGTGGGGCGACAGTTCTCGCGACTCATCCCCTAACCGGCTGGGTCACTCTGCCCCCCTGCACAGGCAGAGAAACTGAGGCTCGCAGCGACCGCGAGGGGCACCCCGGGCCGCGCGCCCGCACGGGGTGGCGGCAGCGGGCTGCGCGCGCCGGCTCCAGTCTGGCACCTGCACCCACACGCGCGCCGGCCCGAGCCGGCTGGTGCTCCTCGGCCCGGGGGCGGGGGGCCGCAGCTCGGGCGCGGGACGGCGGGAGGCGCCGGGTGCCGGCGAGAGTCGGTGCGATCGGTTCTGGGGAGACGCGCCCGCGCCCCGCTTTCGGCCCGGCCCCAGAACCGCCCTCGCTCGCTCGCGCTGGGTTGGGCCGGTACGCGCTGCCGGGTCCTGGGGTGTCCCCGTCCCTGCGACGCGGGGCGAGGAAAGGGGGTGTCCGGGCGGCGGCCGGCCGGGAGAGGGGGTGGTTATTCCCTGAACGCGCCGGGTTCCGGGGGGCGACCCTTCCTGGAGCCCGGAGGCGGGGCGGGGCTGAGGCCGAGTCGGAACCCGCGCCCAGGAGCCAGCACCGAACCGCGGCGCTGGAGGTGGGGGCTGCTCGGACCCCGCGGCGGGACGCGGGGCACCTGCCGCCGGCGACGCAGGGGGTCCCCGCGCCCGCGCCGAAAGGTGCCTGCCAGCCGGGGGCCCGGGGCGCACGACGCCCGGGAAACCCCGCCGGCCGCTGGCTGCGGGGGGCCAGGTCGCGGGGTGGGCGCCCCCCTCGCGGCCGGCGCCCCGAGCCCCGCGCGCGCCCCGCTCACCATGGCTGTGCTCCCCGGCGAGGACTCGAACCTCCGTCCCGGGGCCGGCGGCGGCCCACTCTGAGCCGACCGGGGCCGCCGGGGGCGCGGGGAAAACGCGGCGGGCGCGCCCGGAGCCGGCTCGGCGAGGGCGGGACGCGCCGGGCGCTCGGCGGCCAGAGGCGGAGGGAAAACCCGGCCTGACTCACCCGGCGCCGCGGGCGCAGCGCCCGGCCCGGCCCCCGGATGTGGGGGGGGGGCGGGCACCCCCCCGCGCCCCCCGCCGCCAACCTGAGCCCCGCCCGCGCGCCGCCGCGGCGGCCCGAGCCCCCTGCCGGCTGCGCCCGCGCCCACCTCTCGGGTCCCTGGCGCCGGCTCCGCCCGGGAGGCTCCCGCGCTCAGAGCACTTCCAAGAAGCGCAGAGACGTTTCCCGGCTCTCCGCCTTCCCCACCGAGGCTCTGGGCGCTAAGAAACATTTTTTTTTTTTAAATGTGTGCCCTTCTAGGGGCAGCGAATCCGGTGCATTCAGGGGCCACGTTGATAATAGGAGTGAAAGGGCGGTCTGGATTTGTGGAGAAGGAGTCGCAGTCCTGAAGGCGTTCCCGCAGCAGGAGCAATTCACTTTATTCAGATTTTTTAGCTTGGGGGGGGTGGGGATGGGCGGGAAGGTTGGTCATACCCAGCGATGCCCAGTGCTTATTCCTGGCTCTGCACTCAGGAATTACTCCTGGCGGCTGCTCAGGGGTCCCGTATGGGGGCCAGGGGATGAACCCGGTTGAGCACCTTACACGCTGTGCTATTTCCAGCTCTTGGCAACACACTTTATGGCGCGCAAACGTTTCCCCAACACAGAAACATTTTGCACGTGGTCCGCCCATTCCAGGTGGAATGAAAACAGGAACTCAGACAGTACTTGTCAGTGAAGGTGTTTCCGAGGGGACCGCTTGGGGCAGAGAGGTGACTCAAAGGACTGGAGCACCTGCTTTGCATGAGGGAGGTTCTGCTTCCACTATACATCACAGGGAGGGAGCTTGGAGCACAGATCTGGGAGTAGTGCTTGGACACTGAGTGTGGGGGTCTGTCACCCGGAAAACAAAACCAACAGAGATGCACAGTGCATGCAAAGATCCACCAACCACCCCCTCCATGGCAGACCTTACGGAGAGGCACTGGTCTTGGGAATATTATTCAGCCCTGAAAAAGGACCAGTTTCCTTCCAGCATCCGGCTCAGCATTCACAAGCCTCCTCAGGATCATGCAGAGTAACAACCCATATACAGAGGCTCATGTGGAAGGGCTGCTGTGTAGGCGGGGCTTCTGCAGACAAGACAGAGAGCAGGTTTGTGCCAGAGGCTGCCAGAGAAACAATGACAAGTACACCTGTATTGGCACAGGGACAGCAAAGTGTTTGAGAACCTGGCAGAGGTGATGGCTGCCCAGCAAATGTTGAATGTGCTAAATGCCAGAAAATTGGATCCGACATGGCAATAGGTAAAGACACCTGCCCTTACATCCCTTGGACCCCTGAACACCTGAGCTCTGCTGGAAATAGTCCTGGAGTCCCTGAGCACTGTCAAGAGAGATTGGTGTGCCTTGGTACACAGGGTCTGCCTTAACATTTGATTGTCCCCACCTGGTTACCAAGAATTTCCAGGAGTGCCCCCCCAACATCCTCACCCTAAAGAAAACCTCTGTGGAGTGTCCACCCGGCGATGCACGGGGGTTACTCCTGGCTCATGCACTCAGGAATCACTCCTGGCGGTGCTCAGGGGACCATACAGGATGCTGGGAATCAAACCCCTGTTAGCCGCGTGCAAGGCAAACGCCTCCCCGCTGTGCTATTGCTCCAGCCCCTTTATTTATATTTTTAATTGGTTTTGGGCCACACCTGGCAGTGCTCTGGGATCACTCCTGGCTCTGCGCTCAGGGATCACTCCTGGCAGGCTTGGGGGACCCTATGTTGTGCCAGGAATAGAAGCTGGCTTAGCCTTGTGCAAGGCAAGCACCCTTCCCGCTGCACTATTAGCTTGGCACCACTTTATTTATGTTTGGGTGTTGCCATGCCTCGCTGTCTCAGGGCTCCGAATGGCCCCTTGAACAGCCACAGCCGTGGGTGTAGCCTGGAGCCCCTCCCCCCGCCCCCCCTCTGCTGACGGGAGTAGCTCTGCCACATACCCCTGGGGAGGTCCCAGGATGAGCAAATCCCCCGCGACACTGCAGGACTGGGAACTCGCCCAGGGTCCCAGACCTGTGGGGTAGGTGCTTAGCCCTTCCCAAAGAGATGGTGGCTCCCACCCGCCCTCAGTGCCAGGCTGTCCTTCATCCTGCCCCGGGGATGGTCCCGCCTGGCACCTCATCCCCACTCGGCCTGAGAGCTGCCAGCCAGCCTGCAGCTCAGTACCCCCGTCTGGAACGGGGCAAACCGAGCCCTCACAGTGTCCCTGGCCCCTCGCGTGGTGAAATTACTCCCCCTGTTGCCTGGTGGCAGCTGTGACAATGCACTGGCTTTGGGAGACCCCAAGTGTCACCCCAGGAGACAGGGAGCCCTGGGCTGGCAGGGACACACCTCTAGTCTCTGTCCTCCGTGACCTGCAGTGACCCGGTGGGGACCCAGGGCTGGGCAGGCTTCTGGCTTTTCTTTCTGGCTGCGCAGCCACGCCTGGCAGAGCTCAGTGGCTCCTCCCAGTTCAGTGCTCAGGGTCAGTGGAAGACCTGGAAGACCTGCCGTGCCGGGACAAACCCAGGCTTCCTGGATACAAAGCTGTGCTCCAGGGCCCGGAGGCGTGGCTCAGGGGAAGGTGCTGACCTGAGGAGGGATGGCCTGACACCCCATAGGGTCCCCTGAGTGCCACCAGGGGTCCCTCCTGAGCCTACAGCTAAGACTGTGGACGTGCCCGGGAAAGAAAGAGAAAGAAAGGCACACATGGGGCCGGAGCAATAGAACTGCGGTTTGGGTGTTTGTCTTGCACGAGGATGACCAGGTTTGGTCACTCAAGCACCGCCAGGAGTGATTCCCGAGTGCAGAGCCAGGAACGACCCTTGAGCAATGCTGGGTGTGGTTCAAAAAGCTGGGGGAGTGTGTGTGTGTGTGTGTGTGTGTGTGTGTGTGTGTGTGTGTGTGTGTGTGTAGAGAGAGAGACACACAGAGAGAGAGAGAGACAGAGAGAGACAGAGAGAAGAAAGAAAGAAGAAGGAGGAGAAGAAGAAGACAATGAGAAGAAAACAACAACGGACAACACGGTGACAGCAGGCAGGCAAGTAGAGAAGAAAAGTGCAGGCTGGGAGGGGGTCCAGGTTAGTTTGTGGAGAGAAACTGGGGACTTTGATGGTGAGAAATGTACATCCGCGTTGAAACATTGTATGGCTGAAAATTCAACAATGAACAACTTTGTAACATTGTGTCTCCCGGTAAGTCCAGTGTTCCAAAGCCTCTCTGTCCCAGCCCCCTCCTTATCTTCTTTGTTTTTAGGGGTCTGGTGCCACAGCGGGTGGTCTTCAGGGCTCCCTCTTGGTCCTGTGCTTGGTAATCACTCCTGGTGTGCCGGGGTGGCTGCAGCCTGGGGGTGTCGGGGATGGAACCCCGTCAGCCGCGCAAGAACAGGCCCTGGGGGCCACACTATTGCTCTGGCCCGGGTCCCTCGTTCCTATTATGGCAGAATCCCAGCTGCTGCCAAGGGTGTGAAGTGACAGAGCCCAGGGCAGGGACACTTGGAAGCTGGGTGTCTTCTGCCCAGCCCATTGCTGCCCTTCCTTGTCCCTGTGTCACGGGCTGGAGTGATAGCACCGTGGGTAGGGCATTTGTCTTGCACGCGGCCGACCCAGGTTCGATTCCCAGCATCCCATAAGGTCCCCTGAGCACCGCCAAGAGTAATTCCTGAGGGGCCGGAGCGATAGCATAGCGGGTAAGGCGTTTGCCTTGCACGCGGCCAACCCGGGTTCGATTCCCGGCATCCCATATGGTCCCCCAAGCACTGCCAGGAGTGATTCCTGAGTGCAGAGCCAGGAGTAACCCCTGAGCATCGCCGGGTGTGACCCAAAAAGCAAAATAAATAAATAAATAAATAAATAAATATTGCCTTGTCCCCGTGTCCCCCCGAAGCAGGGCTGGGGTGGGGCGAGAGTTCCTGGCCCTCAGAGAACAGCCAGACGGGGTTCCCGGCTTCCCGGCGGGGCTGGGGGCTAGACCCTGTCTCTGCAGGGGAGGGCCTTTCCCTGGACCGTCCACGCTGCCCTTCCTCTGCAGGGCAGGGAGGCCGCTGGGTGGGCAGAGCTGAGCTGCCAGGACCTGCTGAGGGTCTCCGGGGGCAGAACACTCAGCCCTCAGGAGCCACAGGGCTCCGGCCACCCGGGAAGACCCGGCAGAGCACCAGGAAAGAGCCCCGGGGTCGGCGGGCGCCCGCTCTGGCATCCAGCAGAGACAGAACGGCTGTGACTGTGGCTGAGCAGGACAAAGGAGTCAGGGTTTGGGCAGTGGGGTCCTGCAGCACGGGTATAGGCTCCCCGCAAATGACCCCGATAGACACTGAGTCCGAAGGAGCTGACAGCACCACCGGGCATGTGCTATCCCCACCATGGAGGAAGGGAAGGAGGGAACCAGGAAATGAAAGGCCAGGCAGGACCCATAGTGCGGTGGAGGGGGGGTGCTGGCCTTGCACGCAGCTGACCTGGGTTTGATCCTTTGCACCCCTGATGGTCCCCTGAGCACCACCAGGACTGATCCAGAGCACAGAGCCAGGAGTAAGCCCTGAGAAATGCTGGGTGTGGCTCAAAAATTAAAATCAGTGAAGGCTCCAGTGAAAGTCTAATCAACACCTAACAACGAGGTCAAAGAAGCAGGGGAGGGGCTGGAGGGAAAGCACAGTGGGGAGGGCGTTGCCTTGCATGAGGCCGATCCAGGTTCAATTCTCAACATCCCCGGGGGGCTGGAGCGATAGCACAGCAGGTAGGGCGTTTGCCTTGCACACAGCCGACCCGGGTTCAAATCCCAGCATCCCATAGGGTTCCCTGAGCACGGCCAGGGGTAATTCCTGAGTGCAGAGCCAGGGAGTAAGCCCTGAGCATTGCTGAGTGTGGCCTAAAAACAAAAACCAAAAAGAAAGAAAAGAAGAATGAAAGGCCAGAGAGCCTACAATAGCCCCTGAGCACTGCTCCCTGTGGGGCCTAACAATCAAATAATTTTTTTTTTTGGCTTTTTGGGTCACACCTGGCGATGCACAGGGGTCACTCCTGGCTCTGCACTCAGAAATCACCCCTGGCGGTGCTCAGGGGACCCTATGGGATGCTGGGAATCGAACCTGGGTTGGCCGTGTGCAAGGCAAACACCCTACCTGCTGTGCTATCGCTCCAGCCCCAACAATCAAATAATTAAGGGCTAAAAGAAAGGTGCCAGGGGGCTGGAGCAGCAGTACAGCGGGGAGGGCGTTTGCCTTGCATGCGACTGGCCTGGGTTTGATCCCCAGCACCCCAGAGAGTCCCCCAGGGCCACCAGAACTGGTAACTGCAGTGTGGCTCCAAAGCCAAAAACAGCAGCAACAAAACCTGCGATAGTGTGGGAGGGATCAGGATCGCTGCCCACCAGGTGGCCCCCAGACCCCACGCCCGCCTGCCACTCGGCGTGCACCCACGGTTCCTGGCCTGCCCACCACTGGTGCGTCCAGCCCTCGCCTGCCTCCCTTGCCTGCCCGCCAACCAGACAGTCCTTTTTATTTATTTTTTTTTTGGCGGGGGAGGTTGGGCACATACAACAGTGCTCTGGGCTTACCATGCTCCAGGATCTCTGCTGGTGGGGCCCTGGGGGGCCACACGGATGCCGAGGATCAACCCTGGGTCAGCCCCTGCAAGGCAAGCGCCCTTCCCGCTCCTGCCCGATACTCTGCCAATGCAGTTTCCTTGCCTGGATTCTCGTCCTCATCCATTAAAGCACTGATCGGGCCCCCTGCCCCACTTCTGTCCCCACCCAAGGCAGGCCTGGGAGGGCGGCAACTGGCCTTCCCCTTCCCGCACTCGCACCCGGAGGGCCAGGCAGAAAGACACACCTGCAGCCGGCTGCCTCCCCTCCTCCTCTTGCTCCAGCCCCCCACGCACCCCTCCCCCACCCCTCCCAGGACTCGGGTCTCACACCCCGGCCTCCCAGTTTCCGTGATCTTCACTAGCACGTGCCTGCAGCTTCTGTGGCTACATGGCTACTGTGTGTGTTGGCACATGTGCAGAAGCATGTTTATGGATATGCATGTGTGAGTGTATGTGTGTATGTATGTAAGTGGGTGGGTAGATGTGGATGTGGGTGTATATATGTGTGTGTATGCATGCGCACGTGTGTATGTTCACCCATTGTGCATACATGTATGTATGGGTGCATGTATATGAGTGTGTATGCCTCCAAGTGTGTGTGGGTGTATTTATTTGTGTATAGGGGCATGTGGGGGTATGTGTATATGGGTGAATGTGTGTACACATGGGTGTATAGGGGTGCATGCATGGGGATGTGTGTGTGAATGGCACCCCCATACTCCTCGGGGAGCCATATGGGATTCTGGGGATCAAACCCGGCTTGACTGCATGCAAGGTCAGTGCCCAAACCTCTGTACTCTCTCTTCAGTCCTCACTCCAAAATAATTTTTTATAGGGGCCACACCTGGCAGTGCTGCGGCCAACAAGGCCACGCCCACTAGTTAGGGAGGAATGCAGCCAGAGGGATCGAACTCGAACTCAGGACCTGTAACATTTGCAAGACGTGTGTCTGTCGTGAGTCAGTTCCAGGCCTTCTAGCTTTGTTTCCCCCTCCCTTTTTTAAGTTTTAATGTAGGATTACTGCTCTCTATTCAGCCACTAATTAAGCTGTCTGAAGCAGGCATGAACTTCACATTCACTGTCACTGTCATCCCGCTGCTCATCGATTTGCTCGAGCGGGCACCAGTAACGTCTCCATTGTGAGACTCGTTGTGACTGTTTTTGGCATATCGAATATGCCACAGGTAGCTTGCCAGGCTCTGCCGTGTGGGCGCGATACTCTCGGTAGCTTGCCGGGCTCTCCAAGAAGGGCGGAGGAATCAAACACGGGTCGGCCGAGTGAAAGGCGAATGCCCTACCACTGTGCTATTGCTCCAGCCCAAACTTCACGTTATTAAAAAAAATTTTTTTGTTGACTATCCATGAGATGGACCGTTACAAAGTTGTTCATAATTGGGTTTCAGTCATACAATGATCCGGCACCCATCCCTCCATCAGTGTACATTTCCCACCACCAATGTCCCTCGTTTCCCTCCCACCATCCCCCAACATCCTAATCGCCCCACCCCCAAGCCTCCCTCTATTTTTGTGCGTTTTGCTTTGCAGTACAGGTACTAAGAGGTCATCATGCTTGTTTGGGGCATTCAGTATTTTTATCGGGACAGTAAAGCTGGAGTAGCTTTTAACTGGGTGAACGGCTTTGGCGTGTGGATGTGACTGCTGAGGTTTTCAGAAGTACAGGGAGGTGGGGGAGGTAGCCCATACCGACCCCAAGAAAGCCTAGAGATTTCAGTCACAAAACCTGTATACCCGAATTTTCAGCAGATTATATCTCAGCAGATTATAATAACTCCTGAGACAGTGGAGTCAGGCCAGGGACATGATGGTGCTTTTGGATTGTGGAAGCAAGCGGCTGCGGGGGGCTCTGCTTGGGCAGGCTCCAGGCTGACCTGCCCCTTTCAATTTACCCTGGTCTGCTCAGCCTTGAGTGGATCTGAGATTAACTGCTGGTTTTGATCTCTTTCGAGATTTATTTATGGGTCTCTGAGGCAAGGCTGAAAATTGTATAGCTGAGCCAGAGGTGGTTTGAGGGTGTGTCTCCCACATACCTAACTTTTGGCCATTTAATTTCTCAGGGAATTTGGTCCCAAGTTGTTGGGGTCTGGCCACAGGCACAGCGGCAGTTTTGGGGTATCAGGAAGCCATCAGGCTGCTGATGCACTCATTGGCTACAAGCTTTTTTTTTTTTTTCAAACGGAAGAGATGCATACAACAGAGAAGGCGTTTCTGCGGGGCTCTGACTGGCTGACGTTGGGGAGAGGCTGCCGGGGGGACCTCAGCACCGGGGATCACCGGGAATGGCTCCACTCCTAGCCTAGAGGATGAGGACTCTGGGCTACACAGATGCTCCAGGGTCATTTGCTGGCTTTGCAAGCAGCTGACCTGGCTTTGAGTCCTTGGTCCCAGGGGCACGGCCAGCCGGATCTCCGAGCACAGAGCTGGGAGCAGTGGGCGTGGCCCAGTGCAAGGGGAAAAAGGAGCAGCAGGCGCTCAGGGCTTCCCCACACACCCCGTTCCTTTTCTCCAGCCCTCTCTTCTTTTATTTCCTGCTATTTATTTATTTTGGTTTTGGGGGCACATCTGGGGATGCTCAGGAGTCACTCCTGGCAGTGCTGGGGGACCATATAGGATGCCAGGGTCAAACCGAGCTTGGCCGCAGTCAAGGCAAACACCTTACCTGCTGTACTGTCTCTCCAGCCCCACCACCCGACTTTTGTATGTGTGTGTGGTTGTTGTGGCGGCGGGGGGAGGGGTGCGTTTAAGGCTGGGGTGCTGGGGTAGGTTATGCGGGGGTGGGGCAGGAACTGAGGGCCTTGCATGCTCAAACCACTTGGGCTATATCCCCAGCCCTCTTGGTACTGCACCCTTGACCATTCTAAGTCACGTGGTGTCTGGAATTCCTCCAGCTCTATTTCGGTTGACTTTTATCCCTGAAGGACTTAGCTCAAGGAATCTCGCTGCCTTGGACCATCTGGTTATTTCTGTACATGGGATCTTGTGCCGCAGAAGTTATTTGCAGAGATAACATGCAACGGGGTAATTTTCTCCCCTTTCATTCTGCAAAGCCAATTTTCTCTTGCTTATGCCAGGTGTCTGGAGGGCTGAGCCAGCGGCTGCGGAGAGTTCAGATTTGGAGCAGACTGTCCTTGGAGGCCACGGCTGATTCAAAGCTCACACTCAGGGCGGGGTCCTGCTATTCCTTCCGGGGTGCAGCTCTTCGGGACCCTGCCCAAGACGGTGGGGGCTGTTTATCAGTCCCTCTCCTCCGCTGGGTCTTCAAGCTTGAATTTGTCTCCCACCACATAAGCCCTTGCAGTGTGTCTGGTCTGGGGGAGAGAGAAACAAGAGGTCGAGTGCTTACCTGGGGCGCTGCCACCCCCAGCTAGCACTGAAGGGTCCCTGGGCACTGCCAGGGGCTACTCCAACACATTGTTCCTTCCTGCTCTACCCTGAAAAGAGTGAATCCCGGCTCTCTCAGAAGATGCGGGGGACAGAGCCATAGTACAGCAGGTAGGGGACTTGCCTTGCACATAGCCTGGGTTCCATCCTCAGCATCCCACACGGTCCCCTGAGTACTTCTAGGAGTTATTCCTGAGTGAAGAGCGGGGAGTAACCCTGGAGCATCACCAGGTATGACCCAAGAAGCAAAAAAAGGTTAAAAAAAAATTTGCAGCCTGACCACAGCCTTCAGTAGCAAGTTGCTGCTTTGGAATCTGTCCTCTCCTGGGCCTCTGGTTTGCTCTTTGATGCTTTCGTTTGTTTGATTGTTTGGAGCCGTCTCAAGCAGTGCTCCAGGGCAACTCCTGGCATTATCAGGGATCAGAACAGAGCTCCCAGGCCAGAGGGACAGAACAGCGAGCAGGGTGTTTGCCCGGTACCCTGGCCAACCCCGGTTCTATCCCTGGCCCCCCATCGAGTCCCCTGAGCACTGTCAGGATTGATTCCCGAGCTCAGAGCTAGGAGTAAGCCCTGAGTACCACTGGGTGTGGCCCCCAAACAAAATAAAAACAGGAAAGTTCAGAGCTCGCTGCATGTGCTGACCCACTTGAACATCTTTCTTGCCCAATGAATGCAAATATTTTATTTATTTATTTATTTATTTAATATGGCGCCGAGTAATCCCACCAACGGCCCACATCCAGAACTTAAAACCAAGCTCCCAGAAGAGAGTGACGCACAGTCTCTTGCCGTGCGCCTGGCTGTCTTCCCTGGGGCCCCTCGGAGGGGTGGGCTCCAGCTTCCCTCCCCGCCCCAAGCAGAGCTCCCGCGACTGAAGACCTCCAGAGCCCAGCCACAGCCATCCTCAAGGCCCCTCTCCACACATTCGGACGAGCCTCACACATGAAGGTATCAGCAGAGGAACCCAGGTGTGTGGGACCCGGGGCTGAGGCCTCCAAGCCTGCTCGGATCGGGACTGGGCCTCTTCCGCCCAGATTTCCCATTTTTCCAGTAGCTAGGCGGTCACACCCAGGGACTGCCCGGGTGCTATGTAATCCCACCAATGGCCAACACCCAGAGACTTAAAACCAAGCTCCCGGAACATCTTATAGCCTAGTTCTCCCTCTGGGAGAGCCTGGCAAGCTACTGAGAGTTTTCTGCCCACATTGGAGAGCCTGGCAAACTCCCCATGGTGTATTCATATGCCAAAACCAGTAACAATGATGGGTCTCATTCCCCTGACTCTGAAAGAGCCTCCAATGTGGCACCATTGGGAAGGACGAGTAAAGAGAGGCTGCTAAAATCTCAGGGCTGGGATGAATGGAGATGTTACTGAGACAGCTCGAGAAATTTGATGATCAATGGGATGATGATTTATTTATTTATTTATTGTTTTGAGGAGCGTCCATACTGTTTTCCAAAAGGGCTGAACCAGTCAGCATTCTCACCAGCAGTACAGAAAGGTCCCTTTCTCCCTATATCCGTGCCAACAGTGGTTGCTTTTTACTATATATATTTTTTATATTTGGGGCTGGAGTGATAGCACAGCGGGTAAGGCATTTGCCTTGCATGCAGTCAACCCAGGTTCAATTCCTCCGCCCCTCTCGGAGAGCCCGGCAAGCTACCGAGACTATCTCCCCCGCACAGCAGAGCCTGGAAAGCTACCTGTGGCATATTCGATATGCCAAAAATAGTAACAAGTCTCACAATGGAGATGTTATTGGTGCCCGCTCGAGCAAATTGATGAGCAACGGGATGTCAGTGATACAGTGACACAGTGATTGTTTTGGGGCCACACTTGGTGGTGCTCAGGGCCTACTCCTGGCTCTGTGTTCAGGATTGCTCCTGGTGGGCCCTGGGGAATCCTATGGAGTGCCGGGACCAAACCTGGCTCTGGGCTGCCTGGCTCAGCTAAGTTATTCCCCGGCCCACTAAGTAGAAATATTTTCAAGCCAGGTATGCAATTGACGTGAGACCCTAGGTTTGATCCCTGGCACTGCAGTATGTGTTTAAATATTTTGGGGGGTTGCTCCCAAGAGGTGCGCAGAAGACGGTCACTTAGCCACTCGACGCTGCTTGGTGCTGTGCTGCAGGTGACAATGCTTGGGGACCACCCAGGGCTGACACTGAGCCGGGACGGGTGCCTGGCCCACATGTGCACCATTTTCACCAACACTGATGCTTTCCTCCCTTTGGGCCAGTAGAGCACGTGGGTGAAGAACTGCATTGGGTTTATTGATTGCTTGTAAAAACTGGAAATGTAGAGTCAAAACTTAATTTTGCTCACTGGAAGTTCTGGTTTGTTTTTGGGCCACATGTAGCAGTGCTCTGAGGTGACTCTGGGCTCTGCACTCAGGAATTACTCCTGGTGGTGCCTGGCGGACCATATGGGATGCCGGGGAGCATACTGGTCAGTGCTCAGTGGTCATGCCTGACTTCATATTCAGGGGACCATATGTGATAGAGGGACTTGGACCACATTTGGCGCCACACCACGTACAGAACACGCACCTTAACCTTAACCTCTGTACTATTTCCTTCATTTTTTTTTGTTTGTTTTGTTTTGTTTTTGCTTTTTGGGTCACACCCAGTGATGCACAGGGGTCACTCTTGGCTCATACGCTCAGGAATTACTCCTGGCGGTGCTCAGGGGACCATATGGGATGCTGGGAATCGAACCGGGCTCAGCTGCGTGCAAGAGAAACGCCCTACCTGCTGTGCTATCGCTCCAGCCCCTCCTTAATTTTTTTTTGCAGGGTGTACACCCAGCGATGCTCAGGGCTTACTCCTGAATCTGTGCTCAGAGATCATTCTTAGAGGAGCTGGAAAACTGTATGGGGTACTGCAGATCAACCTAGGTTGGCAAGTGCCCACCCTACCTTTATTATCTCTCTGGCCCTGTCCTATCTCTAGCCCCTTGATATTTAAATTTTGCCAAAACCAGTTTCCTGGCTATCAACTATTTTCCTTTTCTTTCTTTTCTTTGGGCGGGGGGGGGGAGGTACATGTCTGACAGTGCTCAGGGAGCACTCCTGGGAGGATTGGAGGAACACAGGGGTGCTGGGCATTGAACCTAGGTCACAGTGTGCAGGGCACGTGCCCTCCCTGCGGCTCTATCTCTCCAGCCCCTCTCAACTCCTTCCCTCACTAATTTATTTATTTTATTTTTTTTGCTTTTTGGGTCACACCCAGCGATGCTCAGGGGTTACTCCTGGCTCTGCACTCAGGAATTACTCCTGGTGGTGCTTGGGGGACCATATGGGATGCCGGGGATCGAACCCGGGTCGGCCGTGTGCAAGGCAAACGCCCTACCCGCTGTGCTATCGCTCCGGCCCTCCCTCGCTAATTTAAAGGCAGAGTTGGTTTCTCTGTCTCCTCATGCTGCTTCTTCCCCGTCGCATCCACGTTCCCGAGCAGGTTTTATTTTCCAAATTGCATTTTATTAAAACACTGTGATTTACAGTTATTCCTAGTTGGCTTTTGGACATGCAATGCTCCGTCCCCGGTCCTGCACCCCTGCCAGCCTGCGGCCTGCCGCCTCAACCAGCACCTTTCAGGTTTGGTTATTAGAGTTTGGGTCTCATGATTTCGGTGTTGTTGACTCTGTGGTTTGTTTTTTTTTTGGCGGGGTCCACACCTGGGGTTGCTCAGAGCTGATTCCTGGCCCTATGGGATGCGGGGATTGAACCCAGGTAGGTCACATGCAAGGCAAGTGCCCTCCCCACTGTACTATCATCAGTCCAGCCTCCAGGGGTGTTTTAAAAACTCATTACAGGATGAGTTTGTCTGGTTCTAACTCCAGACTGTTGTCGGAGAACTACTGCTACTGTGAGTCAAAGAGTGGCATTGCAGGGCTGAGGCAACCACTGCAATGCAGGAAGGTCACTCTGAAGCGTGACCAGAATGAACTAGAAGGGCTAGTACAGAGACCTGGGAATATAGCAGTGTATGCGGGCGGGGGGGGGGGGCAGTGTGTGTGTGTGTGCGTGTGTGTGTTGACACCAGACTTAATTTCTTTCTTTCTTTCTTTCTTTCTTTCTTTCTTTCTTTCTTTCTTTCTTTCTTTCTTTCTTTCTTTCTTTCTTTCTTTCTTTCTTTCTTTCTTTCTTTCTTTCTTTCTCTTTCTTTCTTTCTTTCTTTCTTTCTTTCTTTCTTTCTTTCTTTCTTTCTTTCTTTCTTTCTTTCTTTCTTTCTTTCTTTCTTTCTTTCTTTCTTTTTTCTTTTTGGATCACACCCTCAGCGATGCTCAGGGGGTTACTCCTGGCTCTGCACTCAGAAATTACTCCTGGCAGTGCTCAGGGAACCATATGGGATGCTGGGAATAGAACCCAGGTCGGTTGCATGCAAGGCAAACGCCCTACCCGCTGTGCTATCGCTCCAGCCCCCTGACTTAATTTCTTGCTGCACTTCTACAGAGAAATCTCTTGCAGAGAGTCTCTTGGCCCCACACCTGGCTGTCTTCACCGGGACCCGTAGGAGGGGGTGGGCTTCAGTTTCCCTTCCCACCCTGAGCAGAGCCCCCGCAGCTGAAGACCTCTGGAGCCCAGCCACAGCCATGCTCAAGGCCTCTCTCCACACGTTCGGACGAGCCTCACGCATGAAGGAACCAGCAGAGGAACCCAGATGTGTGGGACTGAGACTGAGGCCTCCAAGTCTGCTCGGACTGCCCCTGGCACCGGTGCCGTGTAATCCCACCAACGGCCAACATACCGAGACTATAAAACCAAGCGTCTGGAAGCTCCCAACATCTTATAGCCTAGTTCTCCCTCTGGGAGAGCCTGGCAAGCTCCCCATCGCGTATTTATATGCTAAAACCAGTGCTGGGTCTCACTCCCCTGACCCTGAAAGAGCCTCCAGTGCGGCACTGTTGGGAAGGATGAGTAGAGAGAGGCTGCTAAAATCTCAGGGCTAGCTAGGACAAATGGAGACGTTACTGAGACCACTCGAGAAATTCGACGATCAGCGGGATGATGATGATGATGATGCTGATGACTTGTACAGATGGCCTCTGACACAGAACACAAGATTCCTCCCCTCCCTCTTCTCCCCTCCCCTCTCCTCCTTTTTCTCTCCTCCCTTTCAGTCTCTCCTCTCCTCTCTCCTTCCCTTCTCCCCTCTCCACTCCTTCTTCTATTCTCCTCCTCTCCTCCCTCTTCCCTTCCCCCCTCCCCCCTCTTCTTTCCTCTCCTCCTCTCTTCCTCCTCCTCTATTCTCTCTTCTCTTCTCATCCCCTTCTCCCCTCCCCTCCCCTTTCCCCCTCTCTAATTTATTATTTTTTTGGCTTTTTTTTTTGGGGGAAATCATATCTGGCTATGCACAGGGGTTACTCCTGGCTCATGCACTCAGGAATTACCCTGGCAGTGCTCAGGGGACCATATGGGATGCTGGGAATTGAACTCGGGTCGGCTGCATGCAAGGCAAACGCCCTCCCCGCTGTGCTATCGCTCCAGCCCCTCCATTTTATTATTATTATTATTATTATTATTATTATTATTATTATTTTTGCCTCATCCCAGCATGGCTGAGGGTCACTCCTTGATCTGTGTTCAAGGATTGCTCCTGGCCATACTGGGAGACCAGACGGCATGCAGGGGATAGAGCCCAGGTGGGTCACTTGCGAGTCCCCCCTCACTGTCCTGTCATTGCTCCAGGCCTGAATGGTGTGGGGAGTCCCGTGGGGGTGGGAGGGAGATGGTCTGTGGTCTGAGGACTGAGTGGGGTCGCCCACAGGCACGTGACTCTCCTCCTGTACCTTCTGCCTGGACAACACGTTTTGGTTTTCATTTTGAGAACACACCTGGTGGTGCCCAGGGGTTACTCCTGGCTCGGTGCTCAGGGATCGCTCCTGGTGGACTCAGAGGTGCCAGGGATTGAACCTGGGTCAGCTGCGTGCAAGACAAATGATCTCCCCACTGTGCTATCCCTCTGGCCCTGGACAATATCGAGTCTGGAGTGGGGCGGAGTAGGGGGGCCACACACAGCAGTGCTCGGGGCTGTTCCTGGCTCTGTGCTCAGTAGCCCCCTGGTGGGGACCATATGCCATGCCGGAACCGTGGGATGCAGTGTTACCTCCCTCACGGTCTCCTGGGATCACACCTGGCCCCTGCATGCAAAACCTACGCTTGTTCTGTCAAGCAATCTCCCTGGCCGATTTTTTTTTTTTTTTGTATGGGGCCACCACAGCAGTGCATGGTATACACCAGGTCTTGAAAGAGGAAACTTCAGTTTACCTTTGTCTGCTTCTGTGAGCAATCCTGCTTTTTTGGCCAGCCCATTCTACATTTTTGGCTTCCTCTGAATTCCTGGCTCTTGTTAACAGGGAATTAACAATTTTTTTCTTTTTGGGTCACACCCGGTGATACACTGGGGTCACTCCTGGCTCTGCACTCAGGAATGACTCCTGGCGGTGCTCAGGGGACCATATGGGATGCTGGGATTTGAACCCGGGTCGGCCGCGTGCAAGGCAAACGCCCTCCCCACTGTGCTATCACTCCAGCCCCGAGTTAACAATTTTCTATCATAAAATTCTGCCCCAGAGTTTAGGCCTACAGAGAGGCCGAGATAAGGGGAAATCGCTAGTCAGGTCCCTGACCCCCTGCAGCACAGAGCCTGTTGTCCTCACAACAAAAGCCACAAAAAAGTTATGGGATTGGATTGGGGCCACACCCAGCGATGTTCAGGGATCACTCTTGGCTCTCTGCACTCGGGAATCACTCCTGGCAGTGCTCGGGGGACCCTATGGGGTGCTAGGGATAGAATCCGAGTCAGCCATATGCAAGGCAAGTGCCTTACCCACTGTACTATCTCTCGGCCCCCTTAAGTGGATTTCTTTTGGGAGGTTGCCACACCCAGTGATGCTCAGGGGTTATTCCTGTTTCTACACTCAGGAATCATTCTGGCGGTGCTCGAGGGACCCTATGGGTTGCCGGCGGTGGATCCTGGGTTGGTCTCATGCAAGGCAAGTGCATGTGTAGCATTATACATACACAATATAGACAATACAGCAGGTAGGACCTGCTATACGATTGCTCTGGCCAACGGGATTTTTTTTAAGGGGGAGCAGTGGCTGGAGAGACCCCGGGGGATGAGCAAAGGATTCTTAGGGTCCCCAGAGCACCACTGGCCATGATCTCTGAGCGCAGAGCCTGGTGTAGCCCAAGTACTGTGAAGTGTGTCTTCAAAAACAAAGTAACAGAAGCTGATAACAACTCGGCAGCGCCTAAAGCAGTCAGACTAACGAACGTTCCAGCAGCAAGAGACCAAGCGCCTGCACTGCGACCAGCTCAGAGAGCCCAGCTGAGGGGTCTGCTCTGTGGTGGCTGCGGGCTGTGCTCTCTTCTGCTGAAGCCACACGTCCCCTCCACCCCCCCCCCCCACACACACACACCTGGCAGCTGCACCCATTGTTTGGTGCCCTGCGACTGTGATCATTCGCAAATGCAGATGTGCCCACCTAAAGCCTGGTTTCCGGCCTCTGCAGGAAGGGAAAATCCGGCAGCGCCAGCAGGAAAACAGCTACAGGGTTCCGTCTCAGCCCCGCCTGCCCGCCCGCCCACCTGCCAGCCCCCTCCTCGCTCTCAGCTCTCACTGGCTGGACCCCTGCAGGGTGGAGCCGCAGCACCTGGTTTAAGTAAATTGAGGGGTCCCAGGGGAGGCGCCTGCTAGGGCTTCAGTGTCACCTGGAGCCAGCTGGGCCACCATTGCAACTGCGACTTCGTTTGCTTTGGAGCCACTTCCGGAAGAGCCAGGGCGGGCTCTGGGACCTGTGAGCCACCTAACACTGCCCTTCCAAGACTCTCCCCAAACAGTGCTCTGTGGTTTGGGACTCACGCTTCTCATGGGGCCTGGGACCCTCCAGCGCCACCCCAGTGCTGCTGGGGGTGACACACAATGCCAGCGGTCGAACCTGGGGCCGCCCGCAGACTTACTTTCCGGACCTCTGAGCTATGTCCCTCGTGCCACATTTCCTTCCTGTCTTTCTGGGTCCACCCAGCCGTGCTCAGGGCTAACTTCTGGCTCGTCACTCAGGAATCATTCCTGGCGGTGCTTGGGGCGTCCTACGGGATGCCACAGATCAAACCCAGGTGGGCTGCCTGCAAGGCAGCTTCCCTCCTCGTTGTACTAGCACTGGGCCCCTTAATTCAATTCTGTGCTCAGGAGTAACCCCCGCCCCCCCGGTGATGCTCTAGGGTCACATCTGAGTCAAATACGTGCAAGGCAAACACGTCACCTTCTTTTGTGTTTTAAGCCCTGTGCTGAGGGTTTACTCCCGGCTCTGTGCTCAGGGTTCACTCCTGGTGCGCTCAGGGGATATACAAGGTGCCAGGGACTGAACTCAGGTTGGACCCATGCAAGGCAGGTGCCTTCCCGCTGTCCTAGCTCTCCACCTGCCCCCAGCACTTCCTGCCAGAGAGACAGCCGCTGACTGAACCCTGGGTGGCTGCGTCAGGGCAAGTGTGTTCCCCGCTGTCCTCCCTCCTTACCCTCCTTACGGCTCCTTGCAAGACGCCTTCTGTGCCCGTCCCTGGCCTGGGCGGGAGCGGGGAAGCAGGAAGTCAGACACCGGCTCCTGTTGCACAGAAGCGTGGCGGGCTCTGGGCTCGGGCTCCCCCCGGCGTGCGTGGGCAGCTGCACTGCTTGGCCCCAGCGGTTTTGGCAGCCCCCAGGGTTGGGTTGCGTGTCTGCAGATGGCTGCCAGGGCAGAGGGGCCAGCGGGCTGCACTGTCCCAACCTGCAAATTCAAAAGTTGAGCCCAGACTCGGGGGGGGGGGGGCGGGGGTTCTGAGCGCCTCCAGGCCAACGAGACTCGCGTAGGGGACTGGGTACAGCCAGCCCGTAGCGAAAGGCCCCGCCAGGGGGCTGGGAACACACATCGGCTGGAATCAGACTGCAGGACTGGAGAAGTAAACTTGCACTTGGAGCTCAGCTTTGCAGAGACCTGGGCCTCGTGAGCAGGCTCAGTCATCCCGAGAGTAGAGTGGGGCACTGGAGAGAGAGCCAAGGTGGAAGGCGTTTATTTGCCTTGCATGCCAAGCCAGATAGTTTTGTTTTTGTTTTTGCTTTTTGGGCCATATCCAGCGACGCTCAAGGGTTAGTCCTGGCTCTGCGCTCAGGAATTTCTCCAGGTAGTGCTCAGGGGACCATATGGGATGTCGGGGATGGAACCTGGGTTGCCCACATGCAAAGCAAGCACCCTATCCACGGTACTGTCGCTGGGTCCCGCCAAGCCAGGTTTGATCCCTGCCACTGTATGCTCTCCTGAGCACCGCCAGCAGTGACCCCTGAGCACAGCGCAAGGAGCAGTTCTTGAGCACCACCGGGTGTGGCCCCCCCAGGATAAAACAAACAGTAAAGTCAGAGGGCTGGTGAGGTAGTACCGCGGCTAAGATTTTTGTCTTGCACGTGGCCAGCTCAAGTTTGATCCCTGGCACCCCCTATGGCCCTCCCGGCACCCCCAGGAGTGATCTCTAAGTCCAGGGCCAGGAGTGAGTCCTGAGCACTGACTGGTGTGGCCCTCCCTCCACCAACAAACAAATACAAAAAAAAATACCAAAAAAAAAAACCCCCAAAAAACCAAAACCCCAAACCAACCAAAAAACAAAACAGGTCAGGGATAAGATCAAATGATAGACTGCGTGTTTCACATGTGTGAGGCCCTGAGTTTGATCCCCAATAATAATAATAATAATAATCATTAGAACAATAATCATTGTAACAATTATCATTACAACAATAATAATTATTGGGGTTTTTTTGGTCTTTTTGGGTCACACCTGGCAATGCACAGGGGTTACTCCTGGCTCTGCACTCAGGAATTACTCCTGGTGGTGCTCAGGGGACCACATGGGATGCTGGGAATCGAGCCCGGGTTGGCCGTGTGCAAGGCAAACGCCCTACCCCACTGTGCTGTTGCTCTAGCCCCCGATCCCCAAATTATTGACCTGTCCCCAGGCCCCAGCTCTGAAAGGTGTGGCCCTTTTTTAATACAAGGAAAGTGGGGGCCGGAACAACAGTTAAGTGTGTGCAACCAACCTGGACTCAATCCCCAGCACCCTTTATGTAAGCCCTGAGCACTGCCAGGTATGGCCCAAATTAAAATAAATAAATAAATAAAATAAAATAAAATAAGCGGTCAGGGAGATAGATCAACGGGCTCAACTATATGCTTTGCGTGTGGGAAGCCGGGGTCCAGTCCCTGGCACTGCACAGCCCTCTGAGAACTGTCAGGAGCGGCTCCTGAACACAGCTGGGAGTGACTCCCGCTCTTACACGTGGAAAGGGGAATGAAAAGCACAGACTGGAGCAGCTGGGCAGTGGGTGGGACGTTTGCCTGGCATGCAACCAACTTGGGTTCAACCCCTGGCGCCCCTCATGGTCCCTCGAGCCCCGCCAGGAGTGATTCCTGAGCACAGAGCCAGGAGTCAGCCCTGAGCACTGCTGGTTTGTCAACCCCACCCCTGCAAAAGAATTTAGAAAAGGAATGATCCAAAGGTGGAATGGCGTTTGCGTGGCAAGCGAGAAGAGCCAGACTGCATCGTCGAGCAGCACGCCCGCCCGCCTCAGCACTCTGCAGCTGGTGCCCACCGCAGCACATTTTCTGGGGGGGAAAGGTCTGCCCGCAAACCCGCACCTTTGCTGAGACTTGTTCGGGGGCTCAGCTGGCGTTTTTCTGAGGCAACCTGTGAGCGCCGCGGGCGACGTGTGTTTGCTTGTAGTCCGAGAGCAACGTGTTATTTGCCGAGCACTCTGGCACTGCTCACAGCAAAGCAAACAGTTTTGAAAAAGTCCATGTGGGGCACTGGAGAGAGAGCACAGGGGGGAGGCGCTCGCCTGGCAAGGGGTGACCCCGGAGCACAGAGCGGGAGTCAGCCCTGAGCACCCAGTAGTGCAAAACAGACACAAACCCCCACAGCTGAAGAGCTAGCTGAGGTCTGAGAAGAACCCAGCATCCTCGCCTGCCTCTTCCTGGCAGACTTCGGAGGCCGCCACTGGGTACATGGCGCCCCCTGCAGGACGACAGTGACCAGGCAGCTGCCCCAGCTCGCTCTGATCCATGCTACTTGCAGACGGCAACTTTTCTTTTTCTTTTTCTTTTCTTTTCTTTTCTTTTCTTTTCTTTTCTTTTCTTTTCTTTTCTTTTCTTTTCTTTTCTTTTCTTTTCTTTTCTTTCCTTTCCTTTTCTTTTCTTTTCTTTTCTCTTCTCTCCTTTTCTTTTTCCTTTCTTTCTCTTTCTTTCCTTCTCTCTCTCTCATACAGAACACACACACACCATCCATCAGTGCTCAGGACATATTCCTGGCTCTGCACACGGGGATCACTGCACTCCTGGCAGGATTTGGGGGACCATCGCTGGGTGTGACCGAAAAGCTGTCACTGTCATCCCGTTGTTCATCAATTTGCTAGAGCAGGCACCAGTAACGTCTCCACTGTGAGACTTGTTACTGTTTTTTTGGCAGAGCCTGGCAAGCTCCACGGGGAGCTTGCCAGGCTCTGCTGTGCGGGTGGGATATTCTTGGTAGCTTGCCAGGCTCTCCAAGAGGGACGGAGGAATCAAACCCAGGTCGGCCTTGTGCCAGGCAAACGCCCTACCCGCTGTGCTATCGCTCCAGTCCAACCCAAAAAGCAAAAACAAAAAAAAAATTTGTAGGTGTTGGGCTTTGGAGTCATACCCAGCAGTGCTCAGGGACTACTCCAGGCTCTGTGGCTCTGTGCTCAGGGGCCATTCCTGGCAGTTCCCTGGAGACTCTATATGACAGTAGGGTTAGAAGTCAGGGCTCCCACATGCTTGGCACGTGCTCTCACCCTTAAAACCATCTCCCCAGCCCATCGAAGTCCTCATCCTTCCCCTGCGATGAGGTCTATTCAGACACACTCTCGGGTCAGAGACACAGCACAGAGGGAAGGTTCTTGCCTTGCAGGTGGCTAACTCGGATTCCATCCCAGCTCCACATTCCATTCCCATGAGCACAAGGAGCGATGCCAGAGCACAGAACCAGGAATGATCCCTGAGCACAGAGCTAAGGGGGACCCTTCAGAGCCAGGAGCACGTCTTGAACTCAGAGCCAAAAGTAAGCCTGGAGCACTGCCAGGACTCTCCCCCATAAATTATCGACTCCCTAAGGGCCTGAGAAGGCTTACAGGATTAGCCTGTGGCGCATGAAGCCGGGGTTTGAGCCTCAAGACTGACCTCTCAGGGCTGGAGCGATAGCACAGCAGGTAGGGTGTTTGCCTTGCACGCAGCTGACCTGGGTTCGATTCTCAGCATCCCATATGGTCCCCCGAGCACCCCCAGGAGTATTTCCTGGGTGCATGAGCCAGGAGTCACCCCTGTGCGTTGCTTAGGGCTTACTCCTGGCTCTGTGCTTGGGGATCCTTCCTGGCAGGGCTTGGGGACCGCATGTGGTGCTGGAAGGGAAGCGGGTCAGTGTGCACAAGGCAAGTCCCTTAATCCCTGTCGTTGTGTTTTTATTGGGGGGGGGGGTTGTCACACCTGTGTACACTCAGGGCTTACTCCTGGCTCTGAGCTCAGGGATCACATCCCTATGGGATGCTGGGGTCAAACCCAGGTGGCCTCATTCAAGGTAAGCCCCTGCCTGCTGGACTATTGCACCGGCCCCTCCAAGCTGCAGTCTTTGAATTTAACTTTTTTTTTTTTTCTTTTTGGGTCACACCCAGCAATGCACAGGGGTCACTCCTGGCTCATGCACTCAGGAATCACCCCTGGCGGTGCTCAGGGGACCATATGGGATGCTGGGATTTGAACCTGTTAACTTTTTTTTTTCAAGCGGGAGCCCGAAGGGTTCAGATTCACAGAGACAGAAGCTCTGTGAGCAGATCCCCAAGGTCTCTTGCATTTATTTGGGAACAAAGTGTCTACAGAGCCTCTCCAGATAACTCCGCCTTCCGTGCTCACAGCTCCAGAGGATCTTGCAGAACTTGTGGCATTTCCTCCCAGCTTGATGCCAGCCACCGGGAAAAGCCTCGCTAGGAGAAACTGAGTTATTTTTTCCCTTTAATTTAATTTTATTAAACCACCATTGTTGGATATTAGCCCTAAGCGTGAATTGTCCATGCCCCCGCCCCTAGAAAAACTTACAGTGCTCTTGTTAGTATCCCTAATTCCCTGAGATAAACTTTAACCTTTCCTTTACGCTCTACCTCTCATTGTTACATTCCCCACGCCAGTCCTAGTTCCTTATAAGCCAAATTTTCTGGTGGTTCTGGCCTTTGTGTTTGTTTTGTCTTTTCTTTTTGGGTCACACCCGGCGATGCACAGGGGTTACTCCTGGCTCATGCACTCAGGAATTACTCCTGGTGGTGCTTGGGGGACCATATGGGATGCTGAGAATCGAACCCAGGTCGGCCACATGCAAGGCAAATGCCCTACCTGCTGTGCTATCGCTCCAGCCCCGACAGGTGCTTTTTAAAGCTTGGTATGATAGGGTTTGGGTCTCGTGGTTTCATGTTGCTGACTCTGTGGGTTGGATATTTAGCTCTGTCATTCTTTATGCCACTGATGTACCTAAATCCCTTGCCTCCCCACCCCCACATGGTTGCTTCCCATCTGTCTCTTCTCCCCACTGCCACTGGGTTTCTTTCCTCCTCCCCACACTCTGGGGTCAAGGTGATCGAGGCTGCCTCTTAAATCATCGCCTTTCCTCACCCAGTTCTTCTTCTTTTCCTTTCTGGCCAACCCAGTGTTTCTCAGAGGTTACTCCTGGGTCTGCACTCCAGAATTACTTCTGGCAGTGCTCGGGGGGCCACTGGTGGTGGTCAGGGATGACTCCTGGCTCTGTGCTCAGGGATCACTCCTGCTGTTTGATCCCCAGCATCCCATATGGTCCCCCCAAGCCCAGCTGGGTTATCCCCGAGCCCAATAGAGAGCCCCAAGGAGTGTCCAAAGCTGGTGTTTTCCTTGCAGGTGGCAGACCCAGGTTCGACCCCCTGCACCACGTGTGGCCCCTCAAGCCGGAGAGTCGTGAGCACAGAGCCGGGAGTAAGCCCTAGTACCCCCTATGTGCCCCCGACGAACAACCAAACAAACCCCCCCTCAAAAGCCACCCCAAAACGTCTCACTATACCCACCTGGGAGCACTGGGGAAGGGACCCAGAGAGGTCAGTGGGACCCCAGGAGAGAGGAGTCAGTCTTGCCCCTCTCTCAAATTTGGGGAGGGCGTCTCTCAGTCACATTCAGTGCGCACATGTGTGGGGCCAGCAAATCTTCCTATACCCGCCCCCAGCCCCCTCCACCGCTCCCTGCGCCCAGGGTCCGGCAGTCGCCGTCTCTCAGCGAGGGGGCTGGGAGGAGCAGATGGGCCGGGAACAGGGTCTGCGCTGCGGCACTGAGCCTTGTCCCGAAGGTGCCAGGTGGGGCCCAGCGCTCAGAGGAGAACCGCCGATTGGGCGCCCGGGGCCACAGGAGCAGGAGCCCGCGGCGGGCATGGTCACTGCTGCCCACGGACGCTGACACCGGACCCTGCCCGCCGCGGCCCGTGTGGAGTGACCGATCCCCGGGCTGAGCCCCCGGGACGCGGGCATCTCCGCGGCGCCCGCCCCCGCGTCCCCCCAGCGCGCCCCCGCGGGCCCCCTCGTCCCCAGCGCGCCCCCGCGGCGCCCCCCGAAGCGCGCCCCCTTGGAGACCGTCCGGGTCTCCAGGGAGACTCGGGCTCCGGACGGGAGGGGCGAGCCTGGGCGTAGGGCAGGGACGCGGCTTCCGCGCGCGGGGACCGGGACGAGGTGATTTTGCAGGGACGGGCCACAGGCCAGGCGGGCCGAGCCCCTCCCGTGGTCGGCGCCCCAGGGGTGGGACAGCAGCGGGGCGCGAGGCCCGGGCCTTCCCCCCAGCCCCCCGCAGCAGCCCCGGAGCGCGGCCCTCCCCCTTCCCGTTGTGCGGCCGGGGCACCCGCGCCCGCGCACCTGGCTGCGGAGCGCCAAGGGGGGCGATCTTTGGGGGCTTCGGGTTCGGGCCACACCCGGCCCTGCTCGGGCGTGCTCCTGGGGCTGCACTCCGGGGTGACTCCTGGCAGTGCTGGGGGACCAGATGGGATGCCGGGAAGTGTCTCAGCGCATCTCTTTCTCCCGCCAGAGCCCGGAACGTCTCCTTCTTCGCTGAGCGTCCTGCCCGCGCGTTCAGTTCTGAACTGTGTGTGCAGAGGCGACTGGAACGCTGGCCCGAAACAGGGAGCCCACGGCACAGAACTGCTAATGTGCTTCTTATTTTCTGCTCGCTTTTGTTTTTGGGCCTGGTTATGCTCAGGGGTCAGTCTCCTGGCTCTGTGCTCCGGACTCATTCCTGGTGGACCATTACGGGACGCCAGGCTCCAACCTGGGTCAGCTGTGTGCAAAGCCATCTTCCTACCCGTCGAACAACTGCTCCAGAGGTTTGAGTTTTTGTCTCTTGGAGCTCAGGCTTATTCCTGGCTTTGCACTCAGGGATCACACCTGGCAACTCGGGGGCCTCATGAGATGCTGGGGCTCTGACTCAGGTTGGCCACACGCAAGGTCGACACACTCCCTGCTGCACTATCACTCCAGCCCGTGAAGCTTGACTCAGTCCGGCCAGGACTTAGGCTGAGTTCAGAGTTCACTGTTTCTCCAAGGCTTCAAGCCTTAAGCACGTGAGGCTGGTGTATCTCCTCTGTTCTCATTGTGTACCCCGAGAATGTCTGAGTCTTGAGGCTCTTTTGGGGTAACCAACTCTAGCTACGCCAGAGCCCTGTAGGTGCACAGTGAAGGGGGGAGAGATTTCAGGGCCCCATGAGTCCATCGCAGTTTTTTAGGGTTTTTTGGTGTGTGTGTGTGTGGTCACACCTGACAAACCTCAGGTGTTACTCATGGTTCTGCACCCAGAAATGACTCCTGGAGACGCCTGGGATCATACGGGATACCGGGGACCAAACTCCGGTCGGCTGTTCGAGGCCAGCACCCTACCCACTGTGCTAGCGCTGCAATCCCTTAGTCCATGGGGCTGAGCCCTGGCACTGACCCCTCTGAGGACTCTAAGTTTTCTCCTCACGCTGCGCCCACAACCCTAACTTCCTTGAAACAGGCGGCTGGAGGGAGCTGGAATAGGGCAGATCTCCTGCCACCTAAGCGAGGTTAAATTGTGTGTGTGTGTGTGTGTGTGTGTGTGTTTTGGGGTCACACCAGCAGTGCTCAGGGCCTACTCTTGGCTCTGTGCTCAGGGATCACGACTCCTGAGAGCCAGGGCCCGTACGGGATACCAGGGATCGACCCTTCGTGCTCCTGCGTACCTTTCATTTTGGAAGGGGGAGTTACAGCTGGCAGTGCTCAGGGGCTGCTCCTGGCTTAGTACCAGGGACCGAGCCAGGGCCAGGGGCTGGCAAAGCCCCTGCCTTAGCCCCTGACTATCTCTCCGGGCCTCAGCCTTCTCTGGAGAGTTGTCTTTTGAGTTTTTGTATTTGCTGGGGGTGAGCTTTGTGGTTTGGGCCACGCTCTGGGGTGCTCGGGGCTCACCCCTGAGCTTACTCATCTCCCCAGCCACGCCAGGCCGGGGGCAGGGCAGGGGCGGGGGACCCGGTACTGCCCAGTCAGCCGCATGAAGGCAAGCGCCTGACCACCGCCCCCGCTCTCCAGGCGAGGAGCTCTGACGCCAACCCAGTGGGGCGGGGGGGCGCTCCCCACTGCTAACTGGGGCCGGGGACGGCAGAGGTGCCTCTGGGATGAGGGGACCGGCAGGGCAACCATGAGCATGCGGCTTGTCCGTCGCCCGTCTCCAGGGCCCACCCCTCAGCCACAAACAGGCGACAGACAGCAGGCCACGTTTTCCTTTTTTTGTCTTTTTTCTTTCTTCCAGTTTCACTTACTTGAGAACATCGAAAAGTGAGCTGAGTTCAGAGGAAGAATCTTGCGTCCTGGTTTCTGTGAAAGCCAAACACTGGGCCAGGCCCGGGGAGCCCGGGCCCCTCTAACGGGGGCAGCAGGGCCGATGCTGGCAGCTGTTCCGCACCCCCGGGGCCGGCACGGGTCTGGCCAGAGTCCAGCCTGGCCATGAGAGGTGGTCTCAGCTGTGCAGGCAGAAGGGCGAGGCGGGTGGCCGGTGCCAGGCTGAGATCCACGCGGGGAGCCATGTCCTGTCTCTGCCGGGGAGGAAGACGCAGCATCCCAGAGCGGGGGCCCCGGGGCAACCCCAGCCTGCCGGGCTCTGGTGGGTCTGCGGCCCCCGGACGGCATCAGTCACACCTCAGGTCTCCATGGCAACCGCAGCCTCTCTGTCATGTGTGGCAGGGCCCAGGCTTCCAGAAGGTTCTGGCCCAGACACGTCAACTGAACGTGCACCACGGGGTGGAGGCCTTGTCGCAGTCCAGAAAGATGTTGAGGACTGTGCAGGGGGCGCCGGCCACTGTCAGGGCCGTGCGCGAGTCCACGCGGTACTTCACAGTGCTCAGGCCGCCCTCAGGGTCCACCTTAAACTGCTCCTGGAGGAAAAGCATGTGCGGGAGGCGTGGTCAGGGCAGGGCCCCCACACCTGCGTCAACAGATGCTCCGGGACCCCCAGGGCGGGGGGGAGGCCAGGGGGGTCCTGCTGCGAGGCCCCAGCCCCATCTAGGTGAGCAGGGCTTCCGGCAGGGCCAGTGAGGGGCTCCAGGGCTGGGGCTGTGACACGGGGGACACCTGGGGCCCCCTCGAGTCCCCACACCCATGGGATCACAAGGCTGCGGGCTGTTTTGGCTTGGGGCCCTGAGGGGGAAACAGAGTCACTGGTGCCTGCAGGGCCAGACAGGGAGCAATGGTCTGGGGACCCCCTCAGAGCTGTACTCCCGCAGGGCCGGGGCCTGCACTCGAGGCTGCTCCCCTGCAAGCCCCTCCCAGCACCCCGTACCTGCTTCTGAGCTGCGGTACGTTTTTGGTCCCTCTTGCGCCAGGCTGGGTCGTGCAGGTGGCGAAAGGTCTGGTAGCCGGTGGTGATCCCCGTGGGGCGGAAGAGCTGAGGCCAGAGCGGGTGGCATTAGGGCGGGGACCCCCACGCCACTAGGGGGCGCTCTGAAGGCCCCGGCAGGGCAGGGCAGGGCAGGGCAGGGCAGGGCAGGGCAGGGCAGGGCAGGGCAGGGCAGGGGCAGCTGGGGCTGGAGAGCCAGCCCAGGACATCCACCCGAGGACAGCCTGGAAGGTGGGTCCCTGCCACTCGGGGTCCTGCACTGGCCGCAAAAGGCCGGGAGAGGAGCTGCAGGCGGGCAGCCCCAGGGCGGGCTGGGGGCGCGTGTGGGGTCCTACCTTCAGCCCAGCTCCTTTAATGCGCCGGTAGAACTCGTCATCCTCACGGCCCCAGCCCCAGAAGCGGTTGGACATCCCGTTGCACTGACAGGGACAGGCAGTGTGAATGCCCGACACTCGGGGAGCCCCCGTACCCCCTCCCCTTAGCAAGCACCTCGCCCACACAGCCTGTGCCGCCAGGGCCCTCTCCGGGGAGCTGTGAAGTGCCAGCCTCATCTGCACACACACACACACACACACACTCTTTTTTCTTGGGCTCAGGAGCCATACAGGGTACTGATGAGGGATTCCCCTGGCTCTGCATTCAGGTGTCACTCCTGGTGTGCTCAGGGGCCGCTGTGTGGGGCATGGGGATCACACCAAGGTCTGCCCGTGTCTGCCCTGTGCTCAGGGCTCACTTCCGGCTCTGCACTCAGGGGTCACTCCGAGGACCCTCGGGGCACTGAGGATCAGGCCCGGGTCAGCAGTGTGCAAGGCAAGCGCCCGACCTGCTGCCCATCTCTCTGGCCTGGCCTTTTTTTTTTTAAACTTATTCATTCTTGGGTGCTCAGGGCTTACTCCTGGCCTGGTGCTCAGGGATCACCCTGCCTCTGCCCAGGGGACTCTCGGTGGTGCTGGACAGTAAGCCAGAACCGCTTCCTGCCAGGCAAAGAGCTCGAACCCCAGACCCAACTCTCGGTGGGGCGCTGCCGTTCCGGGGCGCGGCCCCGCGGGCCTCACCAGCTGGTAGTGGCGCCGGGACAGCAGCAGGATGCCGCCCACGTAGGTGGGGTAGTGGTAGAGCGGGTGCAGCTCGGGCGCGGCCACATGGAAGGGGCCGGCCGCGGGGAAGCCGTAGTCCAGCTGCTCGTTGAGAGGGAGCAGGTCCACGTCGTGCATGGCGATGTAGTCGCTGCCGTTGCCGCTCTCCAGGAAGCCCACGTTGATGAGGGCCGCGCGGTTGAACCTGGGGGGCGTGAGGGGCGGCTTGAGCCTGGCCCGCCCTGGGGGAGGGGCCGCCAGCCCCGCCGCGCCTGCCAGGGGGAGCCAGGGAGCAGGGGAGGGGCCCCAGGCCAGGGACGGGGCAGACCCCGGCGGGTCCCCAAATGGGAGCCCTGAGGGCCTTGAGCATCCGCCCTAGGGACAGGGTGCGGGTGGGCGGCTGGGCTGTGGTTTCACTGAGGCCCCACAGGCTGGAGACCTGCATTTAAAATATTTGATTTTGGGCCATTCCTGGTGGTGCTCAGGGATCACTCCTGGCTCTGTGCTCAGGGATCACTCCAGGTGGGCCAGGGGGCCACATGGAGGGGATGGAGCCTGGGTCAGCTGCACGCAAGCAAGAGGTCTACCTGCTGTACTGTCACCACGGAAAGTCACCCGTGTACCTTCGGTCTTACGACAGACCTACAGAGTGTACGCTGAAGAGGAGGCGGTTTGCGCGTTTAAAAAGATGTCCACTCTCTGCACCTGAGACGGACCTCCCTGGCCTAAGGAAACGCTGACTTCAGCAAACTCCCTGCGACCACCCTGACGAGCAGCCACCTGTGCGTGCGCCCCCAGGCTGCTGGAGTCTGAAGCAGGACGGTGAGTTTGCAGCGATATCTGATATGGACGGGCTCTCGGACCCTGAGCCTTGCCCAGGCTTCAGGTGTGGGCCTCACCCGCCGCAGGTCTGACCAGCGGTGTAACGGAACCTCCCTGTTCCCTGCCCTGGGTGGTCCCGGCGTGCCTGATTAAGAAAGTGGCCAGTCCCGGCAGTTCCATCACTGGCCCCTGGAGCCCCGTATTTGATTCCAGCAGCACACGGCTCCCTGAGCACCTCCAGGCGTGACCCCCCGAGCCCTGATCAAGAGGGGTGCTCCCATCACCGAGGCTCAAAACATTAAAAACCAGGGGCTGGAGCGACAGTATCAGCACGCTGATCTTGCACATGGCTGACCGAGGCTCGATCCCCAGCACCCCAACATGGTCCCCTGAGAACTACCGGGAGTGACCCCTGAGTGCAGAGCCAGGAGTCAGCCCTGAGCATCACTGGGCGGGGCTCAAAAACCAAACAGCAAAAATAAACGAAACAGGACCCACGGGATGGGTGGTGGTGGTGTGATTAAGTGGCAGAGCACGCACAGTGCCGTGAGGCCTGGGTTCAATCCCAGGCTCCGGGCCCCCTGCACTGCCAAAGCGACACAACAGAACGACACGGGCAGGGTCTCCTCTTCCAAGTCACCCAGCAAAGGGTTCGGCGCCTTCCAACAGAGGCCCGGAGTGGGGTCTCGCTGGGGTGCCCTACTAGAAACGGCCACCCTGGGGCCACTGCGGAGGCCCTACCCGAGGTGGTCCGCCCGGAGGCCCTACCGGAAGTGGTCCACCTGGTTGAGCACGTAGATGTGGTGCGGGACCTTCTTCCTGCTCAGGAAGCGGTGCAGGTGGGGCACGAAGACCTGGAGCTCCTCGAAGCGCTCTCTGAAGGGGACCAGCACGGCCAGGCGGTGGGGGCCCCAGGACGGGTCTTCCTCCCAGTGTTCGGGGGGCGGCTCGGGGGGACAGAGCCGGGCGGGCCCCAGGGTCTCCTGCTCGGGGCCCCTGGGTGCCCGCGCCACGTCGCCAGAGCAGCTGAGCTGTAGCCAGAGCAGCGAGAGGAGGCCCAGGAGAAGGCAGGCCACAAAGAGGTGGAAGATGGAGCACTTCCGAGGGAGCCCGCCGAGGAGCAACCTGGGCCTGAAGGAACGAGAGGGCGTGGTCAGAGGGCGGCCAGTGGGGCTCGGGGCACTCCCACGTCCCTGCAGGGGCCGCCTAAGCCCGTGGTTAGTGCAGAAGCAACTGCCACACCTTCGATCACGTCACGGTTCCTCGGAGCACCGGGCACTGGGCAGCCCCCAGCCGGGCCCCAGGGAGGCTGGAGGCTCCCAGCCCGCGAGCCTGGTCACCAGGAACAGAGACGCCACTGTGCCTCCTGCTGCCACCAACCCTTCTGCCCCTGCAGGTCTGGCTCGGACCCTTCCCGGCCGGGACTGCGCCAAGGGTGGGCGGGAGACAGTCCCGGGCCCCCCTCTGGTGTCACACGGCCCCCAGCGCAATGCTTGCTGCGGGCTAACCAGGCCTGTCCTCTGTCCGCTCCAGCCCGAGTGCGCCACCGCCAGGGCAGCCGCTGAAGTCTCGAGGCAGGGACGGGCCGAGGGGTGGACGCGTGAGGACTGAGCCACCGGACAGCAGGGAGGGCGCCTGCTGGGTATGTGGCCCAGGTGGTTTTTTTTTTCTTCTTGGGTCACACCCGGCGATGCACAGGAATCACCCCTGGCGATGCTCAAGGGACCATACGGGATGCTGAACCCGGGTTGGCCACATGCAAGGCAAACGCCCTCCCCGCTGTGTTACTGCTCCAGCCCTGTGACCCAGGTTTGATCCCTGGTACCACACGGGGTGCCGGGTCCCGAGCCTGCCAGGAGCGACCCCTGCACGCAGAGCCGGAGTGACCCCTGCAAACCGCTGGGCATGGCCCCAAAACAAAGCAAAAAGCGGCACAAGGCAGAGCCAGAGAGAGGCAAGAGCCTGGCAAGCCGGCAGGCTGGGGCGGGAGCGACAGCACAGCGGGGAGGGTGTCCGCCTGGCACGTGGCCGGCCCACGGGGACCCCCGAGTGCAGAGCCAGGAGTCACGGCTGAGCACTGCCAGGTGTGCTCAAGGAGAAGAGAACAAGAAAGAAACCCCGCAGCACCGTGCAGGGAGACTGTCTTCGGGGCCTCAGAAAGCAGGACACGGCCAAGGGGCAGCAGAGTGGGCGGGCGCTTGCCGATCCCTAACGTCTCACAGTCCCTGAGCACTTCGGGAGTAATTCCTGAGTGCACGGTCAGGAAAAAACCTTGAGCATTGCTGGGTGCAGCCCTCCCCCCGCCCCAAAATACCAACCCCCTCAAGAAACAAGCAAAAAAAGAAAAATCCAACCAAAGGGCGGAGTTCACCTGCCAGGTTCCTTTCAGCATCTTTCTGGAAGGTGCCGGTGGGGGTGGGGTGGGGCTGAAGACCCCGAGAGAGGCCGAGGAAGCGCGTGGGCCCCGGGACCCCTGACCAGCACCGCCACCCATCCCGGCACCACACGCCTCCACCGCTGGCAGGTGCCCCCGGAGCTCCGGAGCACTGTGGGGCGTGGCCCGTGTTAGGGGAGGACGCTGGGGACAATCCCCGGTGAAGGTCCTGCCGTCACCCGGCCCCAGGCACCCGCCTTCCTGAGAGACCCCGAGCACCACCAGGTGTGCCCGCCCCAAGGGTGGGCCCCTCTCACTGGCGCCCCTGAGAGGACCTGCCAGGCCATCCCTCTACTTTACAATCTCAAACTGTCTCTAGTTTCTTTGCTTGTTTTTTTTGCTCTTGGGCCGCACCCTGGCGAGGCTCAGGGTTCCTCCTGGCTCTGCACTCGGAATTACTCCTGCTGGTGCTCAGGGGACCAGAGAAGGTGCCGGGGACTGAACCCGGGTTGGCTGCAGGCATGGGAGTGCCCCACCTGCACTTCCTCTCCAGCCCTCACACTGTCTCTTTCTCCCTGTGGCTCTGGGCTCACGATGCTCCCAGGGACGGGCTGGTGGCTCAGGGGCAAAGGTCAGCTCTGCACACTGCGGGCCCCAGGCCGGCCCCAAGTATTGCCCCAAACAACACAACACAGTTCTGCCCGCTCCTCCACGGCAGGATGCTGCGGGCCAAGGGGACGGTGGAGCCCTGGGCCCCCGCCCTGCATGGGCCCCCGTGTTTGGCTGGCTGGGTCTGGTGTCTGGACCCTACCCCGCAAAGCTCAGGAATCACTCCTGCTGGTGCTTGGGGGATGGGATGCCAGGAGATGCCAGGAATTGAACCCGGGTTGTCACATGCGAGACAAGCGCCTTATCCGCTGAACGATCACTCTGGCCCCAGGGTCTCCCAAGCTGCCGGGTGGAGGTGCGGGTCACCGGGCCCTAAGGTGACCCCACGGTAGGGGGTCCCAGCGCCCCTGAGCAGCGCTTGGGAAACCCCTGCACCCCGGAAAGCTGAGCTGCTCCTGAGCACAGGACAAAGGTCGGACTCGGCTGTGTGCCCATTGCCCGGGCGGCTCCGGCCTCTCCCGCAGCCCCGCGGGTCTGAGTGTGGCTCCGAGTGCATCTCCCGGTGGGTCCCTCCCCTGCCGAAGTCACAGCAGCTGATGGGCCCGGCGACCGCTGTGGGTTGTTCCGAGCCGTCCAAGCCCCCTGCCCTGCTCCTTCCTGCTGTTCTCACTGTTCCGGGCCAGCTCAGTGGGTGCAGGCTCCTGCTCTGCTCTGGCGAGTCACTCCCTGCGGTGCTCGGGGGCCATGCGGGGTCTCGGATCAAGGCTGGGTCTGCGCGGTGCAAGGCGGGCCCTCCCTGCCCTGCCCTCTCTCTGCCTGCCTCTGCAGCCTTCCGGGGCTCCTGCCCCCTCTCTCCCCGGAGGGGCCCGGGTGCCCCTGGAGCACCGGCACGGGCGCTGCATGCGGCATGCACGTGTTAAGTCACACTCAGAGGCAGGGGCGCCTGCGCTGCTCCGACACGCCACCACCCCGGGCCAGGCCAGGGGCCGTGTGACTTACCCCCCAGGGTCCGGAGCTGGGGCTTTCCGCGGGGGAGGGCCGGGGGCCGAGCCCCGGAGTGGCCGGGGGAGGCCAGAAGCTCTGCTGAGTCTCTCTCGACCTCTGGCCTCTTTGCCGGGTGGTGGCGGGGCCCGCGGGGCCGCGCGCGGGGCGAGAGGCCGGCTTGGGGGGGAAGAAGCAGCGAGTGTGACCCAGGAGCCTCGGGCTCTCCGCGGGGTGCTCTGGGTCGGCTCCCCCTTCTGCCAGGTCAGTCCCTGGAGCATTTGCACGCTGAGGTCTAAGGGGACCTAGGAAACACGGGCCACTACGGAGGCGACCAGGTGTCCGGCAGGACCCTGCGCGCTGAGGACAGGAGCGGCTGGCGCCCCCTGGTGGCCAATCCAGGGCCTGCAGGCCCAGGCCGGCTGGCAACAAGTTACACTAGAGATCCGGTTTCCCTTCCCAGCACTGAGCTCAGGACTGAGTCTCAAAAAGCAAAATTAAGGGGCTGGAGCAATTGCACAGCGGGGAGGGCGTTTGCCTTGCACACGGCCTACCAGGGTTCGATCCCCGGCATCCCATATGGTCCCCCAAGCACCGCCAGGAGTAATTCCTGAGTGCAAAGCCAGGAGTAACCTCTGTGCATCGCCCCCCCCCCAAAAAAAAAGCAAAATTAAGCCCAGAAAGGCCAGTTCTTTTTGGGGCTTTTTTTGGGGTCACACCCGGCGATGCGCAGGGATTACTCCTGGCTCTCTCAGGAATCACTCCTGGCGGTGCTCGGGGGACCATAGGGGGTGCCGGGAATCGAACCTGGGTTGGCCGCGTGCAAGGCAAACGCCCTACCTGCTGTGCTATTGCTCCAGCCCCGAGACCAGTTCTCGTGGCGGCAATTTCAGGGGTCTCTTGCGCCCGACCCGGTTTCAGAAATCACAGCAGGAACTGCTCTCAGCCTGTTTCCTGGGTCCTGGGTCCCAGAGGTTCTGTGGGAGGTGCGTGCTCTGTGCTCGCAGGAGGCTGGCGAACCCCGCCTGGCGCTGGCTCCAGGCACCGCTGTCATATTTCTGCCCACTCCGACCCCAAGGCAGAAACACCCCCTCCCCCAGACACACCGGGGAACGGAAACTCCTGTACTTTCACCGTCTGTCACCAGAGCCCTTGTGACGGGTCCAAACACTCAGCTGTCTGCTGGTCACACCTGGTGATGCTCAGGGTCCTTCCGGCCGTGCACAAGGCCCTGTGTTCCACCCCCCCCCCGCCCCGCCCAGCCCAGCCTTAAGTTTCACTTTTGACCAGGTTGAGGAGGGACCAGAGAGAGATGACGGGGTTAAGGTAGTTTCCGTGGGGCCCGGGATAGGACGCATGCGGCCAGCCTGAGTTCCGTCCCTGGCATCCACACGGTCCCAGGCCCCGCGGGAGCGAGCCCCCAGGGCAGAGCCAAGAACTGAGTCCTGAGCACCGTGGGCGTGACCCCAGGGCTAAGCCAAGAAAAGGCGCCACTCCGGCTTGACGCCTAGCCCCTCGGCCTCCCACGCAGACCCCTGTGCGGCCCCACACACAGCTGGGCGCGGCCCCCAAACCCAAGCTGTGAAGGGGACAACAGCGCAAAGGGCTGGGAACGGGCCTCGTATGCTTGAGGCTCCGAGTTCGAGACCCCAGGCCCACCCCTGGGAGGTCCCAGTGGGCTCTGGGCGTGTCAGCGTTATCCCGGAGCCCAGGAAACAAGCTTTACATACATGACTACATACATGACACCACCCTCCTCCCGCGCTGCAGAACCACAGTATGATCCCATTTCCGACGAGGGAAGGCTGAGGTCAGGAAGAGTCTGTGCTATCACTGGAGAGAGACCCCGTCGGGGGCTGGCCCACGGCCCCCCAGCCCGCCCCAGGCGGCCGAGTGCGGTCCCCGCTGCTCCCAGGAGTTCCGGGCCAGCAGGGACCCGCGGTCCAGTGCTCTGGGCGGGCCAGGCTTTGGGGCGCGCTGCTGGCCTGAAGGGTGGGGGTCGTCCCGTGTGGATCCTCCCGTGGGGGTCTTTCCGTGGGGTCCTCCCGTGGGGTTTTCCCGTGTGGGTCCTCCCGTGGGGTCCTCCCGTGGGGTCTTCCCGTGTGGGTCGTCCCGTGGGGTCCTCCCGTGGGGTCCTCCCAGCCGAGGCGCCCAGGACCCTGCCCCGCGGGGTGAGTGGAAACGGCCACGTCCACGGCGAGGTCGGGCCGGCTCGGACCGACACGCACGGGCCGGAAGTGGCCGGGCCAGGGGCCGGGGGTGGCCGGTCGGGGCGTCTGAGACCCGGGGGGTCTCTGGGGGTCAGGGACCGGCCAGCGGGGCCCCGGGGCCGGGCAGAGGGGCCGGGGCCGAGCAGACCCCCGGGCCGGCGCGGTCAGGGGCCGGCGCCCACCGAGGGGCGAGGGGGCACGCAGGGACGGCCCGCACCGGGGCCGGGGGTCTGCAGGGCCGGCGACACCCCCGCGCAGGGACCCCGGCCCGGGGCCCGCCGGGCGGGCACGCGCCGCTCACCTGCCATCCTCCCAGGCCAGCGGCGCCGCTCTCCTCCGCGGCGGGAACATGGTCGGGGGCGGCGGCGGCGCATGGGGCTCCCTGCGCGCCCGGCCTCGCCCCCCGCCGCCCCCGGCCTGGGCGCCGCCCCCCGGGCCGCCGCGCCGCCGCTCCGCCCGGAACCGGGCCCCGAGCCGAGGGTTCCGCGCCCGCCGCGGCCCGGCCGCCGCCGCCGCCAGGGGGCGCCCGCGAGACGCGCGCCTGACCGCGCGGGGTCGCTCGGGGGGCGCGGGACCCTCTGGGCGCCGTAAGGGCGCGGGACCCTCCGGGCGCCGTAAGGACGCGGGGACCCTCCGGGCGCCGTAAGGTCGCGGGACCCTCCGGGCGCTGACGGGCTCGGGACCCTCCGGGCGCCGTAAGGGCGCGGGACCCTCCGGACGCCGTAAGGGTTCGGGACCCTCCGGGCGCCGTAAGGGCGCGGGACCCTCCGAACGCCGTAAGGGTTCGGGACCCTCCGGGCGCCGTAATTACGGACGCGGGACCCTCCGGGCGCTGACGGGGTCGGGGACCCTCCGGGCGCTGACGGGCGCGGGGACCTTCCGGGCACTGTAAGGGTTCGGGGACCCTCCGGGCACCGTAAGGGCGCGGGACCCTCCGGCCGCTGACGGGCGCGGGACCCTCCGGGCAGGGGCTGGAGACGCCCACGGCGGGCAGCGCAGACCACCCACTCGCTGCCCTTGGCTCGGAGGCAAGTTCTCCAAAGCAGGAAGCCCCAGGCGAGTGTGGGAAAGGAGCGAACGCAGAGAAGCACGGCAGGCGGGCACAGCTGAAAGCGGGGTCCCGGGAGGGTCCTGGCCAGGGACCCCGGAAACCCGCGGCGGCAGCGCAGTGGCGTTCTGCGGAGGGCTCGGTGGGCGCGGCATCCCGCCCGCCCCGCTCGGACTCCCGGACCGCCGGGTGTGGCGCAAACTGAACAGACACAACCACGTTTCGTGGGGGAGAGGTTGCCTTAGGGCTCACAGGAGTCACTCCAGCGGGCTCGGGGGTCCCCAGTGGGGTCCGAACCCGCGCCGGCCGGGCGGGGCAAACGTGCTACTCGCTGTGCCGTCGCGCGTGCCCGGGGAAACCACGTTTCAGCATCGGCTCCTTGGCTCCGGCTTCCCCGCGGAGGCCTCGTCAGCAGCGCGCAGCGGGCGGGACCCTGGTACTGGGTCACCCCGGCCATGGTGTGGTGCTCCGTCTGCCCATGCAGTGCTCCGGGACACCAGGGCCATGCCCCGCGGTGGCTGTTACCTCTGCCCCTTTGCGTTGGTTAGGGTGACACGTGGTATCCACCGGCTGCTCCTAGCACCGTGCGGGGAGGTATCGGGCATGAGTTCCGGCTCGGGCATGCCAAGGACGCCCAGCTCTCCTCCGCCTGTTCTCCCTGAGGCCACCCGCAGTGGTGCCCGGTGGTGCTCAGGGGCCATGTGGGATGCTAGGGGTCCCTAGGGATCGAACCTGGGTTGGCTCCATCCTTTCCTTGGATCAAAAGCAAAAAAGGGCTGGAGCGATAGCACAGCGGGGAGGGCGTTTGCCTTGCACGCGGCCAACCCGGGTTCGATTCCCAGCATCCCATATGGTCCCCTGAGCACCGCCAGGGGTAGTTCTTGAGTGCAGAGCCAGGAGTGACCCCTGTGCATCGCCGGGTGTGACCCAAAAAGCCAAAAAAAAAAAAAAAAAAGGGCTGGAGTGATAGCACAGCGGGTAGGGCATTTGCCTTGCACACGGCCGACCTGGGTTTGATTTCTCCATCCCTCTCAGAGAGCCTGGCTACCCAGATTATCCCGACCGCACGGCAGAGTCTGGCAAGCTCCCCGTGGCATATCCGATATATGCCAAAACCAGTAATAAGTCTCACAATGAGACATTCCTGGTACCCACAAGAGCAAATTGATGAACAACAGGACAACAGTGTTACAGAGCTTTTGGGTCACACGCAGTGATGCTCAGGGATTGCCCCTGGCTGTGCACTCTTGGCTGTGTTCAGGGGACCAAACAGGATGCCAGGGATCGAACCCGGGTTGGTGGTGTGCAAGGCAAAAGCCTGATCCCCCGTACTATTATTGCTTCCACCCCTGGTTTGCTTTTTTTGCTTTTTGGGTCACTCCTGGCTCTGCACTCAGGAATTACCCCTGGCGGTGCTCAAGGGACCATATGGGATGCTGGGAATCGAACCCGGGTCAGCCATGTGCAAGGCAAACGCCCTCCCCGCTGTGCTATCACTCCAGCCCCTGGTTTGCTCTTAACAAAGGTGCAGTACCCTGCCAGAGGCAGACAATGGGAGAATCGAGCACTGTTCTGATTCTCTTGCTTTGGGCTTTGAATGTGGGACACTCGGCGGGAAGGAGCACAGACCTTGCCCTCCCAGAGGGTCTGGTAGCCTCTGAACTGTCCCCTGCCTCATCTCGCACAGCTGGAGTGCCCTGAAATTCCCCTTCCGGGAGTTCTTTAGTTGTTTACAGGAAACACTTCTCTCTGCTCATCACTTTTCACCCAGTCCTAAGCTCTTATCTTCTTCAGGGGCGTCCCGTGTTGGGCGAAAAGCCCCTTTGGCCTGCTTTGAAGGGCCACGGTAATCCGGGGCTCGGGCGGCTGTTCCCAGATCACTCAGGAAGCCTGTCGCAAGGCGTGCTTATCGTGGGCCCAGGCCTCCACGGGACAGGCCGTATCTGGCGGATGTGCAGATGACAGTTTAACCACTGAGATCACACCGGAAAGAAGGAACCCCAACTACAGATCTCTGATGAAACACGTGTGTCCTGGGCACTGTGAGTACGTGACTGTTGGCGTCTCTCCCCCGTGTGCCCATATAAGCCATGCTGGTTGCAGTAAGGCTGGGACTGCTGACAGCACCCCCGCCTTGCCCGAGTGCTCATTCTCGGCTGTGGAGGCGGCGGCATGGGGATATGCTGTCCCTGGACCCCTCTTACAGGGAGGGGAGTGTGGCTTGGCCGTCAGGCCTCTGCGACAGCAGGTCAGGGGGACCTGCTCGAGGGGGCTGGAGCGATAGTGTCTGCCTTGCTCGTGGCACGGAGACCCCCCCTACCGCCACACTCAGCCACAGCCAACAGCACCCTGGGCCAGAAGTTCATTTCTTTTATTGGGAAACTGATGTAACAAATGGAGACTTATTGAAAATGAAATCAGTAACGAAGATTCTGCAGACCCATCCCACAGCACCAAGGTCTCTTCTTGGCCGGACCCCGGTCCCCGAGCCCCAGAAGGGACCAGCCGGGAAAGAGGCTGCACCCCATCTCCATCAGCAGCCCGGGAAGGGAACAGCGGGCGCTGCAGCTGCGCC
The DNA here is from genome assembly GCF_027595985.1 of Sorex araneus. NCBI lineage: Eukaryota > Metazoa > Chordata > Mammalia > Eulipotyphla > Soricidae > Sorex > Sorex araneus. Next base: position 206,352,874 of record NC_073303.1, read on the forward strand.
CAACCTGCTCCCGCAGGAAGACTCCGAGAAGGAAGACTATGGATGCCTGAACCGCCCGCCCCGCCACCACACATCCCTGCCCAGGTAACACTGAGAGCCCGGGGGTGCAGGGGTGCCCCACAGCCCAGCTGCCCCGGGTGATTACTGCAAGGGCGTGGCCCAGAGGAGGGCAGCGGTGACGGCCACCTGTCCAGGAGATGCCAGTTAAGCTGCACCCAGCGGTGAGGCCCAGAGGGCATTTGGCCAGTGGCCCTCCGGAGCCCGGGCCGGAGAGCGAGCAGTTCCCCGAGGTCCTTCTTCCCTGGACAGACGGCCAGAGGCTGGCGGCGCCTACACCAGCTTCTTGGCTTCAAAGAAGCTCTTGAGGTGTCGCATCTGCCACACGCCGATGGCCACGAGGATGAGGGTCTGCAGGATGGACCACCAGAGCACCCGCTGGTTGGTGCTCTCGCTGGTCTGCCGGAAGCGCTCCTCTCGCCACTGAGGAAGGACAGAGGAAGAGGGTGGGCTTGGCGGGGACCCACCCAGTGCTCCCCGGGGCCATTCCCGCGGGCCAGGGGTCAGCCTGCTCTCCCAGGGAGATGGCCTTGGTCCACCAGCCTTGCTGGGCCCGACTAGCAGTGCTCTGGGCTCACTCCAGGCTCTGCTTTCAGGGACCACTCGTGGTGGGCTCAGAGGACACTGGGTGCTGGGGAGTGAGCCCAGGCGGCCACGCACAGAGGCAGGTGCTCTACCTGCTGTATATACTGCGGTAGCCCCCCAGTCTTGTTCGCTGGCCCACACCCGGCACTGCTCAGGAGTTACTCCTGACGATGTGCTCAGGAATCACTCCTAGTGCTCGGCGGACTACACGCGATCTGGGGATTGAACCAGGCCGGCCCCAGCAAGGTGAGCGCCCCCCTGTTGGACTCTCTCTCAGCACCTCCTCCCACTTTTCTGGGCCACACCTGGTGATTAGCAGAGCTTACTCCTGGCTCTGTGCTCAGGGATTCCCTGCGCGGGGCTCCGGGGACCACGTCCAGACAGGCCGCGTGGGAGGCGCACACCCCACATGCCGGGTGAGCACGCCAGCACCCAACCTGGCTGTGAGTGGCACGCGGGGGCCCTGCAGGCTGGATGGAACCAGGACGGTCACGCCCAGCTTCACTCTGGCCCCGGGAGCATGTCCCTGGCCTGTGCCCGTCTCTTCCCCTGCTAGCTGCCGCTTCCCGTGGCCCTCGAGACCCGACTGCGGGCCAGGGGACAGAGTCCAACTCCCGGCACCACAGGCTGTTCCCTGAGCACTAGCCGTGAGTACAGAATCAGGGGCCTGGGCTAGAGTGACAGTACAGTGGGGAGGGCGTTTGCCCTGCGTGCGGCCATCCCAGGCTCAAGCCTCAGTACCCCACGAGACCCCTCAAGCGCCACCAAGAGTAACTTTTCAGTGCAGTCAGGAGTAGCCTGGAAGCGTCACCAGATGTGACCCCAAACCCCTGCCCTCCCCCCAGAATTTAAAAAAATCAGGGACAGCCTCTGAGCACTGCTTGGTGTGGGCCCAGCTCCCCATCTCTGAAGAATCTGGGGGTCACTACACCCGACACGGTGACCCTGGAGGACCCCGGAGGACACGGGCACAGGCTGCAGGCTGGGCCAGGAGGGGCGGGTGTGTGTGCCCCACTGTCAAGCGCCAACATCTGGGGGCTGGAGAGAGCACAGCAGGGAGGGCATCTGCCTTGCACACGGCTGACCTGAGTTCAGCCCCTGGCATATATGTGGTCCCTGAGCACCCCCAGGTGTGGCCCCAAAACTAACCAAACAAAAACTCCAAGTAGAGCTGGAGCTGGAGGTCAGCTCGACGGGCTGAATGTGCTCCCCACGGGAGAGGCTCGGTCACCCCAGCACTGCCTGGTCCCACCACAAGGGACCCCCATGTCCCCTGGGATAAAGTACACAGAAAGACTGAGCTACCTGGTCACACAGTGAGTTGAAACAGGGGGCAAACACAGAGGTGGGGGGGAGGCGTGGGGTGTGTGTGTGAGGGATGCTGGATCGGGGGGTGGAGAATGGGCACTGGTCGGGGGATGGGGACTGGGTCATTGTATGACTGAAACGTAAGCACGAGAGTTTGTAAGTCTGTAACTCCACCTCACGGCGATTCATTAAAAAAAAATAATAAAAAGTAGAGCCAAACAGTAAAAAAAATTATTAAATTTCCAAAATATTATGTTATTTTGCTTTTTGATGTTCAGGGGTTACTCCTGGCTCTGCACTCAGGAATTACTCCTGGCGGTGCTCAGGGGACCAAAGGGGATGATGGGAATCGAACCCGGGTCGGCTGTGTGCAAGGCAAACGTACCGCTGTGCTATTGCTCCACCCCTACATTTCCAAAATATCAAAAAAACAAAAAAAACAAACCAAACCAAAAACCCAAAAACAGGGGGCAAAGAGACAGCAGTGGGGAGGGACCTTACCTTGCATGACGCTGACCTGGGTTCAATTCCCACCTCCCCCTGGTCTCCCAGCACTCCCAGGGGTCATTCCCGAGCACAGAGGAGAGAGCCCTGAGCATTGTCGGGGTGTGACCCAAAGCAAAAACGGTAACGAAAAGATGAAGGGAGTGAAAATAGGCCATCATGCCTTTCCTGCTCTTTCGCTCGGTCTCGGGGCAACAGCCGGGGGTGCTCCCGCCAGGGCTGGGGGGCTGTGGCGCCGGTGGGGCCCCGGACCCACCCTGCCCCTCCCTTCCCCCCGTACCCGCTGGTAGTTCTGCTCCTTCTGGATCTGCTCCACCTGCTCCACCAGCTGCCGCACGCGCAGCTGCAGCTCGCTCAGCTTGTCCTTGGCGGCGATCTCGGCGTAGTCGTTGGCGTGCTCGCCCACCTGGATGTCCAGGTGCACGCGCTGCGGGGGAGGGGCACAGCGGGTCAGGGACGGCGGTGCGAGCTCCGCAGCGGCGGGACTGGCCCCCGCGCGCCCCCCCACCGGCAGGAAGACCCCAGCACTGAGAGGCCCCCCGAGCACCAGGGAGTGTTGAAGACAACCAAGCACAGGGTTGGGGCTGGAGCCACGGGCCTGAGCGCGGCCCCGGGTGCCAGTGAGCTGGGGACAGGCATGACCGGGGCTGGGTCCTTGCCTGCTCCAGAGCGTCCCAAGTGCCCCGGGGGGTCCCGGGGACAGTGCCGGGTGCCTCCAGCTCCAGGCAGGGAAGTCTGGCCACTTGCCCGCACAGGCTGCACACGCGGCACTGCAGGGGGCGGGCGCGGCTGGCCCAGGGGTCGCCCTCCCCCGCCCGCACCGGGCGCACACTCACCAGCATGCCCCCCGCGAACAGGGAGAACTTGGTGGAGTTGGAGTGCAGGCAGATCTGGTGCTCCCCGGGCGTGTGGGACGTGAAGGTGAAGCGGCCCTGGGAGCCGTACTGGCGGGCCAGGATCACCTGCGGGCAGCGAGGGGGGAGGGTGAAGGCCCAGGACAGAGGGTGCCCTGGACTACGCACGCCGGAGAGCGGCCACTGCTGCTCCTGCCCGACCTCTGTCCCTCCCTCCCTGGGGCCGTGACCCAGGATGCTCAGGGGTTGCTCCTGACTCGCACTCAGGTCGCACTCCCGGCAGTGCTCAGGTACGACATGAAACACCGGGACCAAACCTGGGTGGGTGGGTGCAAGGCAGATGCCCTCCCTGCTGACCTCTGCTCCGGCCCCAGGCCTGGTTCTACCCCTGGCACACACTCCTGAACGCCACCGAGAACCACCCCTGAGCACCACCCATGGCCCCAGACCACCCCACCCCACCCCCTGCCCGACAGCCCTACAAGTCACGCAACAGTGTGTCCTGCTCCCCCCCGCCCCCCCACTTCCTCCGTCTCCAGCCCATGCCCGGTGCCTTGCTATTCCCGACTGACCTGACTCCTCCTCCCAGATGCTCCCAGCCCCCCCTGCATCTCACCCCCCTGCACCTCACCCACCAAACAGGACCTGAGCCCGCTTCCCAGGCCCCAGTTCTTTCTTGCTTTGCTTTGGGGGCCACCCTGGTGATGCCCAGGGCTTACCCCTGGCTCTGCACTCAGGGACCAAACCCAGTCAGCTGCACGTAAGGGAAGCTCCTTACCTGCTGCGTCTACACAAAAAAGGACAAATAAGCCACGCAAGTGGCGTAAGGGAAGGAGAAAAGCAATATAGGACTAGAGTGCCCGACGGAACTGGGCGTGCCTCAGGGCACTGTGGTGGGAGTAGCTCAACAGACCGAAGCTCCCAGCGGGAGGAGCAAGGACGGCCCCCTGCTACCCAACAGGAAGCCCCTTCTGTCCTGCACACCCACATGGGGGGGGTGCAACGACGGACCCAGCAGACATTATTACTAGCTTGGCTCACATATTTTGAGGTTTTTGGTTTCTTTTGTATTTTGGGTCACACCCAGCAGTGCCCAGGGGCGACTCCTGGCTCTGGCTCTGCACTCAGGAGTTAGTCCTGGTGTTGCTCGGGGAACCACGTGGGGTGCTGGTGCCCGAACCTGGGTCGGCCACAAGCAAGGCAGATGCCCTCCCCGCTGTGCTATTGCTTGGCCCCAGATTCTGAGTTTTTGCCCCCCCCCCATACACCTAGTAGTGACCAGGGAGGAACATGGCTCCAGTGCTGGATGTCACTCGGGTGACATCCAGTGGCATCAAGCGGTGTCCAGAATCCAACCTGGGGGCCCCACCTACAGAGACGCCCCCGCGAGTCTCCACGTGGGCTCCCTCCTGACCAACTGCGTGGTCAGAAATACCTTCCTGTTCACTTCTGGGTCACACAAGATGATGCCCAGCGCTTACTCCTGGCAGTGTGTGGCGGAACACATGGGGTGCCGGGGCTCGAACCCCAGCAGGCCGCATGCAGAGGCTGCTCACTGTGCTCTCGCCCGAGTGCCTGGTGTGACTTGCAGTTGGAAGGGAAAAGCTGCTCCAGGGTTTGGGGTTGCACCCTGGAATCCTAAGTTGCACGCAGCCGACCGGGGTTCGATTCCCAGCATCCCCTCTGGTCCCCCAAGCACCGCCAGGGGTAATTCCTGAGTGCATGAGCCAGGAGTAACCCCTGTGCATCGCCGGGTGTGACCCAAAAAAGGAAAAAGAAAAAAAAAAAAAAGAGACCCTGGTACATATACACGGTGGACTACTACTTGGCTGTAAAAAACGATCAAGGGCTGGAGCAACAGCACCGCGGGTAGGGCGTTTGCCTTGCACGCGGCCGACCTGGGTTCGACTCCCAGCATCCCATATGGTCCCCTGAGTGCAGAGCCAGGAGTAACCCCTGAGCATCGCCGGGTGGGACCCAAAGAGGAAAAAAAAAAAAAAAAAGAAACGATCAAGTCGCGCAATTCGCTGCCAGGGGGTGCCCTGGAGAGGGTCAGGCGGAACGGGACCAGAGAGGGGGGGGCAGACTCAGGATGGCCTCGCGCACGGCGGGGAAACTGAGGCGGGGAGGAGGGCACGCTGGGCCCACAGGGAGTCCGGGACGGCGCCCAGCACCGCGGCGGGGAAACTGAGGACACGGGTGTCGGGCCGGCGGGCGCTGGGGACGGGCCTGACTGCCGGGCACGCTCGTCTCGGCTCAGCCGTGAGTCATCGCCGAAGTTTAACGAGCCGGGAAGCGACGAGGCGGCCGGCCCGGGCGCTCGCGGGCCGAACCGGGCCGAGCCGGGACGACGGGGAGGGGGGAGGGAACCGGAACCGGCCGGCCGGGCTCACCTTGTCCTCGGGGTCCTTCACCTCCACGAACATGCCGAGCCCGGGGGTGGCGGGCTGGTACTCCTCGCGCTGCTTGTCGTACAGCTGCGTGCGGTAGTTGCCTGCGGGCGCGGGGCGTCAGGCGGGCGCCCCCGACCCCCGCCCCCGCCCGGCCCGCGCCCCCCGCCCCGCCGGCCCGGCCCGCCCCGCCCACCGATGACCATGGTCTCGTCCGGGATCTCCTCGATGAAGCACTTCTTCTCCGTCTCGCCTATGTGGAAGTACAGCGCGCTCCCGCGGGCCGCCAGGCAGCACAGCAGCGCCAGGGCGCGGGCCAGCCCCGGCCACGGCCCCGCCGGCCGCACGCGCCGCGCCGCCGCCGCCATCTTCCCCCGCCGACTGCGCACGCGCAACCCGCGAGGCCACGTCGCCCTGCGCCGCGGGGCCTGCCGGGACGGCGAGTCCGCCCCCTCCCGACCCCGCGGACTACAACTCCCAGGAGGCCCCGCGCCGCTGCCGCCGCCGTGTCCCAGGACCTGGCTGGGGGCCGGGCGCAGGCAGCCTGTGGCGCGGGGGTCTACCTGGCTCCGCGATCAGGGCTTGCCCCTGGAGGGTCTCCCGGAACCTGAGGTGGTGCCGGAGAGCGGACGTGGAAGGCCAGCGCCCCACCCGCTTCTTGCTCCTGGCACCCCACTCGGGACAAGCATTGCACTGTAGCACTGCTGTCCCGTTGCTCATCAGTTTGCTCAAGTGGGCTCCAGTAACGTCTCCATGGTGAGACTCGTTGTGACTGTTTCTGGCATATCGAATACAACAAGGGGAGCTTGCCAGGCTCTGCCATGCGGGTGAGATACTCTCGGTAGCTTGCCGGACTCTCCCAGAGGGACGGAGGAATCGAACCCGGGTTGGCCGCGTGCCAGAGATCAACTGGAAACGGACCTCTAAAATAGGATTTGGAAGCTGTAATTCAGTGAAGCCTGTTTCTGAGTTCAAATTTTCTCTTGGCATACTGAGCTGTCCAGTATGTGTCAATGCGACCCCACGACACACAATAGCCTAGTTCTCCCTCTTGGAGAACCTTACAGACTACAGAGAGTCTATTGCCTGCTCAGGAGAGCCTGGCAAGCTCCCTGTGGCGTATTCAATATGCCAAAAACAGTAACAAGGCTCACAATGGAGACGTTACTGGTGCCCACTCGAGCAAATCGACGAACGATGGGATGACAGTGTGACAGTGCTTGTGATAGGTGTGACATGTTCATTCACTTTATGATTTTCACCTCTGTGTAGACTAGAGTCTCAGTGTAGACTGTGACTTTTTTTTTTTTTAAATTTTTTATTGAGTCACCATGTGGAAAGTTGCAAAGTTTTCAGGTTTAAATCTCAGTTATACAATGCTCGAATACCCATCCCTTCACCAGTACTCATATTCCACCACCAAGAATCCCAGTATAGCTCCACCCCGCCCCCTCACACCCCAACCCCCCCCACGCCCCTAGCCCCCCCAACCTAAGCCCCCCCCCGCCTGTGTAACTAATAAATTTCACTTTACTTTCACTTTGATTGCATACAATATTTCAACAAAACTCACTATTATTGTTTGGAGAGTCTCTCCCCTAAAGTCAGACCTGCTGAAAAGGAAGCATTAGATAATTTGTTTTCCATTGCTGAGGATGAAGAGGTATGAGGTCGAGTGACCACACTTAGCGGCCTCTCAGTTTTGGGTTTCTGTAATTTAGTATTTTAGTAACTAATAGACTGTGACATTTTGTAAAGGCAGACTCACTCTTTCAGGACATAGTGTTCATCAGCAAATAAGAAAATGGAATCTTGGCACTGGAGTGATAGTACAGTGGGTATTGCACTTGTCTTGCACAAGGACGACCTGGGTTCAATCCCATATCACACTCTGAGCCTGCCAGAAGTGATCCCTGAGCACAGAGCCAGGAATAAGCCTGGAGCACAGCCACAAAAACAAAATAAAGGAAATGGAATCCATTTCACTTAGAAATTATTTAATACGTATGTCTAAACTATGGACTTTTTTTTTCTTTTTGGGTCACACCCAGCGTTGCTCAGGGGTTACTCCTGGCTTTGCACTCAGGAATTTCCCCTGCTGGTGCTCGGGGGACCATATGGGACCCTGGGAATCAAACCCGGGTCGGCCGCGTGCAAGGCAAACGCTCTCCCCGCTGTGCTATCGCTCCAGCCCTCCATTTTTGCTTTATAACCCCCCGTTTCTTCAAAGCTAATCCAGTTTAATCTATTTTCGTGTCCCATGACACTGTTTGAGAAGCCTGTTCAGAGCGTGTGCCCGTGTTCCAGGGGCGGAGGGACCATTCCAGTGACACTCGGCAGACCAGGCCAGACAGTTCCATGCTAGAGCCCCAGGTCAGTCCAGTGGTGCTCATGGAGTCCTAGGCGGGCATCACATGTGCCAGTGCAAAGCAGGCGCCGCTGAGCCCTGAGCTGTTGAGCTCACCCCTCCTGACATCTTTCATTAGTTTAATGCCAAACGCTATTGGCCAATATAATTCTTCATTGTTAACACATGTTTAAGTAATACTTTATATTTCTGCCCTTTTTAGTACAAAGGACTATGTATCGTTTGTGTATGTCTGTATTAATCTTCGTTTTTCTGTCAAATTTGTCTTCAATTAGATTCACAAGTTATATTGGAGTGTGATAGAGTGAGCGCACGCTTTGTAAAGATTATTTTAGGCATGTATACTGGTCAGCTCATTTAATAAGTTTAAGGGCAAACTAATGAACAACTGAACAACAGTGCTATAGTGCTTTATCATTAAAAATGACTAGAATGCACATTACATGGAATTTAATGTATATTTTATATGTACTTTTAAAATAACTCACACAAAAAAATTCTCAAAATTTAAACTACATTTTGTTAAAAAAATATGTATGTATATATATTACTCCCTCACACTCTGTGGTGGGTGTGGTCTGGTCATGTATACCTGAAACTTGAACAGCATTTTAAGTCACAGTGCCACAATAAAAGCATAAAAAAAAAAACTAACAAAAACTTTTAGAAAGCAAACATGCAGAAAGCAAACAAGCAGACACAGAAACAGAAGTGAGAATATGTTAATCTATTTTATGGCAATTTTCACATGACTGACACATATTTAATCCTAACCCAACAGCTAAGCTTTGTGATCAATACATTATATAAGTGAAGTCATAAAGCACAAATTAGCTAATAACACTGGGTGATGCTCTATAATAAGGCAAATACATTGTTATAAAGCCAGAAGCCAAGAATAAGGGAGTGTCTGTGAATAAAGGAAAAACGAAACCACAAAATTCTGACTGTAACAGAGATGCAATAATAAAAACTCATCCTTTCTATGCCTTTAAGGACAGAATGAATGTGTGGCCACACAGAATTATATGCTGAATTAATCCACGTGTTGTGTGGCAGGGGTCTTTCAGAGAAAACACGTTATAATCACTCATGAAGTATCTAATGGAAAAGATTAAGCATTTGTGAATATGGGGGTGTGGGCTGTACCCAGCTGCGGTCAGGGTTTGTTCCTGCTCTGTCTTCAGGGATCGATCCTGGGGGACCAAACACAGTATCACTGATTAAATTAGGGCCAGCCACACGCAAGCCCAACAGTTTTAACCCCTGCACTATCTCACCAGATCCTAAACAAGCATTTGAAAGATTTTTTTTTTGCTTTTTGGGTCACACCCGGCGATGCACAGGGGTCACTCCTGGCTCTGCACTCAGGAATTACCCCTGGCGGTACTCAGGGGACCATATGGGATGCTGGGAATCGAGCCCGGGTCGGCCGCGTGCAAGGCAAGCGCCCTCCCCGCTGTGCTATTGCTCCAGCCCCAGCATTTGAAAGATTTTAAAAAATATTGTTTGGCTTTTTGGGTCACACCCAGCGATGCTCAGCGGTTACTCCTGGTTCATGCACTCAGGAATTACTCCTGGCAGTGCTCAGGGGACCATATGGGATGCTGGGAATCGAACCCAGGTCGGCCGCGTGCAAGGCAAACGCCCTCCCCGCTGTACTATCATTCCAGCCCCAAAAGATTTAAAATTTTATTGTTAAGGGTCCAAAGAGATAGTATTGTGTTATGCGCAGCTGACCCAGGTTCGAGCCCCAGCGCCCTATATGGAGCAATCCGTGAGCACAGAGCCACAAGTAAGCCCCGGCAACTGACAAGTGTGGATCAAAAACCGATAAACAAAAGAAATCACTGGTAATAATACACTGCTGTTACTTTTACAAAGAGGTAAAGTTGCCATTCATTGATTTAAAAAAAAAAGTCTATAAAAAAGAAATTATAGACCTGGGTTCCATCTCCTCAACCCATATGGCCTGAGCCTACCAGGAGTGAGCCCCGAGCACTGCCAGGTGTTGCCCCCCTAAAATAGGACATAAATTTTTTTACAATTTTACCTGGTGATATAGAGGAGGAACAGAAAAATACCAGGGCCAAATGTATCACACCCAGATCTCATCAAAGGCAGACCTAGACGGTTCACTCCCAGAAGTGCAGCTCAGAAGGCACGGAGGATGCACCCTTGAGAGTCTCCATGAGAGACAGAATGAAAATAGGAGTGAGAGTCTGAATTACAGAACTGTCCTCACAGTGGACACAACCAAAGTGGGAAAATTAGCTATAAAAAATCTCTACAGACAAGAAAGATCAAATATATGATGTATCATGGAAAGAATTCAACGTACATTCAGTTAGCATTGTAGGGAAAGTTACTTTATTTTATTTTTTTTTGAAGTAAATAGATTTTATTTAGAGGTTTCTGAGGGAAGGAGGAAGGGATAAGTGGAAAAGAAAAAACAGTAGGAGTAACGAACTCAAGAAAGAACGCGGGCTTCTCCAAGGGTGGAGGAAGCTCTACACACATCCTAGCACTGGACACGAAAGCATGAAAGTACACATCTCAAGGGGGGAGATGCGGGCGACACATATGCTCAGGCACCACATGTGCTCGGCCACGTGGGCACAAGCAACACATGGGCTCAGGCAGCATATGCGCCAGAAAGTTACTTTATTTATTTATTTATTTTTGGTTTTTGGGTCACACCTGGCGATGCACAGGGGTTACTCCTGGCTCTTCACTCAGGAATCACTCCTGGCGGTGCTCAGGGGACCATATGGGATGCTGGGATTAGAACCCGGGTCGGCCGCGTGCAAGGCAGACACCCTACCCGCTGTGCTATCGCTCCAGCCCCAGGGGAAGTTACTTTTTTTTTTTGAGCTTTTTTTTTAAATTTTTTTTAATTTAATCACCATGTGGAGGGTTACATAGTTCTCAGGATTATGTCAGTTATACAATACTCAAACACCCTTCCCTTCACCCGTGCCCATATTCCATCACCAACCACCCCATTATACCTCCCGTCCCCTCCCATCCCCCCAGTCCCCGCCCTTGTAAGTGATAAGTTTCAGGGGAAGTTACTTTAAAAAGAAAAAACCCACACGAATCTTTTAAACTTCCTTATTCTTTGAGAGGAAATTTGAAACATCTTACCTTGATGTCATGGTCACCTAAATTCCTTGGTTTCCCTTAGACTTCACTCTTGGTGCTGTAGTTCCTATGGGTCTGAATACATTTATCATGATATGTGGCCACCATTATAATAATATAGAACAGCTTCATTAACCTAAAGTGTTGTTTTTTTTTTTTTCTTTTTGGGTCACACCTGGTGATGCACAGGGATTATTCCTGGCTCTGCATTCAGGAATTACCCCTGGCTGTGCTCAGGGGACCATATGGGATGCTGGAAATCGAACCCGGGTCAGCCGCTGTGCTATTGCTCCAACCCCTCGTTTTTTTCTTTTTAAACTTATCCTTTATTCATGGGGAAACACCACTGGCTGCCTTTGTTTCCCCTCTCTTTATAATTTAGACTTTCCATTTCCCTATTCCCTTCCCATACTCCCCAAATGGGTGGCGAGTTTTGGACTCGAGATTCTACCCATATGTGATGTTTCTAGAGGTTGTCATAACAATTGTATAAGGCCGTGGTGGTGGATTTGTGTAATGCAACACAACAAGAAACATTGAAATTATAAGATGGTCGTCAAGTTTTTATCTTCAGTTGAGCAATGAGATGTTTGTAAGGTTGTTGTAAGCAACGTGCAGGGTTTATTCGCATAGGGAATCTGTAAACTCATATACACCTGGGTCCTTGTGAAAAGAGTTGAAAAAATTATAGGGGCTGGAGTGATAGTACAGCAGGTAGGGTATTTGCCTTGCATGTGACCAACCCGGGTTTGAACCCCAGGGTCCCATATGCTCCCCCGTGCACTGCCAGGAGTAATTCCTGAGTGCAGAGCCAGAAGGAACGTCTGAGCATCTCCAGGAGTGATCAAAAAGCCCCCCCCCCCAACATACACACACACACACACACACACACACAGAGTTATCTACACAGGGACAGACTGAGCCCATGAGGCCCCAGTCTGGGCAAATATTCTACAGGTAGGGGCTAGAGCCATAGCACAGCGGGGGAGGGCGTTTGCCTTGCACATGGCCAACCCAGGTTCGATTCCCAGCATCCCATATGGTCCCCTGAGCACCACCAGGAGTAATTCCTGAGTGCAGAGCCAGGAGTAACCCCTGTGCATCGCTGGGTGTGACCCAAAAGCAAAATAAAAAAAAAAATACTCCACAGGTAACACCTCTCCATTAATTAGCACTGGCGCGGCTCCTACTGCCCTATTTCCTGGCAGTCCGCTAGCATTTCTTGCCCTTCTCCACTTTATCTAATGGTCTTCAAGCCTCGCCCATACTGTTTGCTTTTGCTTGTTTGCTTTTGGGCCACACCCAGCGAATGCTCAGGGATACTTCCTGGCTCTGCACTGAGAAATCACTCCTGCTGGGCCCATATGGGATGCTGGGGATTGAACTCAGGGGGGCCACGGGCAAGGCAAACGCCCTGCGCGCTCTGCCGACCCTTCAAAGGGCAGGAGAGGCTGGTGGGAGCTCTTCGCGCCCCGGCGGCTAGGGTGTGAAATCATGACCCCGTGCTCCAGGCACGCAGTAACTGCTTGTTCCCTCCACCCCCCACCCCCACACCTGGGGGCCTTAGGTCACGTCTTTCCAGAGCGACCCTTGGCTGGACGCGCCTAAGAAACAGTGGGGCTCTGAGAGATCAAGTCACTTGCCCTGGACACGCCAATGTGCAAGGAGAGGAGGCAACGCGTGTGAACCACAGAAAGATGCCGCCAGGTTCTGAGTCCACCAGGGAGACCACCCTGGAGGGGCCCCCTCCTGCGTCCCCGCTGGCCCTTCCCAGGAGGACCCGAGGACCTTGTTCTGCTGGATCAGAGGGGAGGATGGGGCAGGTCAGAAACAATGTGGTCTGGGTACTTGCTGCCGTGTCCTGGCGATGGTGGGACTTTGGACCCCTTCCAAGCCCGGAGAAGCGCTTGGAAAATAGTTGCACTTACTCTTAAGCCTGGCAAGCTCCCTGTGGTGTATTCATACGCCAAAACCAGTAACAGTGATGGGTCTCATTCCCCTGACCCTGAAAGAGCCTCCAATGCGGCACCGTTGGGAAGGACAAGCAAAGAGAGGCCGCTAAATGGAAAACAAATTATCTAATGCTTCCTTTTCAGCAGGTTTGACTTTAGGGGAAAGACTCTCCAAACAAAAATAGTGAGTTTTGTTGAAATATTAAATGCAATCAAGGTGAAAGTAAAGTGAAATTTATTAGTTACACAGGCGGGGGGGGGCTAAGGGTGGGGGGGTAGGGGTGTGGGGGTGCGGGGTGGAGCTATACTGTGATTCTCGGTGGTGGAATATGTGCACTGGTGAAGGGATGGGTATTCGAGCATTGTGTAACTGAGACTTAAACCTGAAAACTTTGTAACTTTCCACATGGTGACTCAATAAAAAAATTAAAAAAAACAAAAACAAAGAGAGGCTGCTAAAATCTCAGGGCTAGGACGAATGAAGACGTTATTGGCGCCCGCCCAAGCAAATGGATGATCAACAGGATGATGATGATGATGATGACTCTTGTGTAATAGCCACTGAGGATCCGTGTAAGCGTCAATACCGTCTTCGCGACCCCCCACTGCCACCTGCTGGTCAGTCTTGGTACTGCATGCCACCCCAAGCTTTCTGGCATTACAAAAACTCAGTGAAACAATTTAGGGATCCCAGCCTGCAGCGCTAGCGGGGGAGGGTGTGGGGGGGACACTGCCTTGTATGTGACCGACCCAGGTCCCATCCCAAGAGCCCCCTAGAAATGATCTCAGAGTGAAGCCAGGAGTAAACAAACCCTGAGCACCGCTGGAGTGGCCCAACCCCCTAAACCCCAGCTCCCTCAAGAATTGAAAAAAAAATTAAGAAAACCAAGACAGTCTCCTTTCTTCCCCGGACCCATGCGTCGCCAGATTCCTTGCTGCATTCCCACCCACAGCTTCTCCAGAGAAAAATTAAAAATAAGGGGGCTGGAGCGATAGTACAGCGGGTAGGTGTTTGCCTAGGATGCGGCTGACAGGGGTTCTATTCCCAGCATCCCATGTGGTACCTTGAGCACCTCCAGGGGTAATTTTTGAGTGCAGAGTCAGGAGTAACTCCTGTGCATCTCTGGGTGTGACCCAAGAAGCATTAAAAAAATTAAGATAAGAAAAACTTAAATATTTAAAAGGTCAGACCCAAACACCTAAAGAATCTGCCGCCAGCACTCGTCAATACACTGGCTCTGCTCTTCATATGCTACCTGTCCGAATGCAAGGTTCTGTTCCAGTGAAAAACCAGCAGGACCGTTCTGTTGTACAAGAAGGGAGACATCCATGACATTGGCAACTATTGCCCAATCTGCCTGTTGTCCGTTGTCTGCAAGTTGTTCACTCGAGTCATCCTGAATAGAATAGGTAGAACCCTAGATGAAGGACAACCATGTGAGCAAGCCGGGTTCTGAAAAGGATTCAGGACGATTGACCACATCCACACAGTGACCAAACTCACTGAAGCTTCGTGAGAGTTCAAGATGTTGCTCTTGAACTAACATTCATGGATTTAAAGAAGGCCTTTGATTCTGTTGAGATTGAAGCAGTCATCAAAGCCCTAGCCAAACAGGGCATTCAAACTCAAGTACATCAGGATCCCCCGCGAGCCGTATTGTGGATTCACCACCAGGATCTCACCATTCTACAAGGAAGTGATCATCAATGTGAAGAGAGGGGTTTAGCAGGGTGATACAATTTCACCAAAACTCTTCAGTGCCACCCTCGAGAATGTCATGTGATGACTGGAATGGGAAGGAATGGGAGTGAAGATGGATGGTCGACAACTACACCACCTCCACTTCGCTGATGACATTGTTCTAATAACAGCCAAGTGGCACAAATGCTGGCCGACTTCGACCGCGAGTGTGGGAAGGTCGGACTGCAGCTGAATCTCAGCAAAACAATGTTCATGAAAAATGAACTAGTCCCTGACGTTCCGTTTGCTCTCAATGGAATGAGCATCTCTGAATGCAGCATCTATGTGTACCTGGGTCGAGAATTCAACATGAGGAACGACTTGGCACCAGAACTGCATAGGAGGAAGAGAGCAGCGTGGAACGCCTTCAAGAGCGTCAAAGAAGTGGTTAAGAGGATGAAGAACCTCTAGCTCTGGGCACATCTTTTCAACTCCACCATTCTTCCTGCACTAACATAGGCCTCAGAGACCTGGGCCCTACAAAAACAGGACAAGAACGTTATTCAGGTATCCCAAAGAGGAACCAAAAGAGCTATGCTTGGAATATCATATTTCACTCAAGTGAGAGAAGGAATCCGGAGTTCCCACCTCTGTTGGCAATCAAGAATCAGGGAATCTGTCTTGTTTCCCAAAGAGTTGAAAATCAGATGGGCTGGACACGTAATGTGATTTAGAACGACCGCTGGACTAGAGCTGTTATACTGACTGGATTTCACGGGACGTCAAAAGACTGAGTGGCCGCCCACCTACAAGATGGTCAGACTTCTTCATTAAAACCTTGAACAAATGATTTGAGGCTCTTCCTGTTCCTGGAGCAAGCAGATATCATTGGGCTACACTTGCACTCGACAGGGACAAATGGAGATGTTACTGGCGCCTGCTCCAGCAAATCGAAGTTCAATGGGATGACAAGTGACAAGTGACAATAGTATTGTGACCTAGATTAATTCTGACTAATTCATTGCATGTCTAATAAAGGTAGATTTATTAGAGATAGTACAGTGAGCAGACAGCACCTGCCTTGCCCCAGCACCACCGGGAATAATCCCTGAGTGAAAAACCAGAAGGAAGCCTGAGCACTGCTGGAAGTAGCTCCAAAACAGACAAAAATAATGACCCAACTCCCCTACTTCCCTCCCTCCATAAAGTCACTGGAACCTATGCTGAGGTCACCTTCAAACAGCCCGTGGCATAATTTTTCCACTTCATGGGCGCTGATTCTTCCTGTCATGGCAAAATATATCTGAGATCGGGTGTGTGACCCTATGATAAATGGACCCCAGAAAAACAACGGCTTCAGGGGATGGTTTATTTACATTTTATGAAACTGCATGTGTGTGTAGTTCTACTATTTACTTTTTTGATATATAGACATATAGATTGTAGTAAGTATGAATGCCTGACAGAATGGTGGACGAAGTATTGAATGATTTTTCACAGCACACAAGAAGACTAACTTGAATATACAACTCAGATATTTAAAAAACACTAGTGGGGGGCTGGAGCGATAGCAGAGTGGGGAGGGCATTCGCCTTGCAAGAGGCCGACCTGGGTTCGATTCCCAGCATTGCATATGGTCCCCTGAGCACCGCCAGGAGTAATTCTTGAGTGCAGAGCCAGGAGTGACCCCTGAGCATCGCTGGGTGTGACCCAAAAAGCCAAAAAAGAAAACAATGCCCTGGTGAAGGGAACAGAAGGATAATACAGTGGGTAGGGCGCTTGCCTTGCACCAGGTCGACCCCTGAGCCTGCTAAGTGGAGTAATCCTTTAGCACAGAGCCAGGAGAAAGCCTTCAGCACTGCTAAATGTGGCCCAAACTGCCCTCCCTCCCCTGCCTAAGAAAACAAAAAGAAAAAGAATTGTGAAAAAAGTAAGGTTTTCAGAATCACTAGCAGTGGAGAAAACCCAAACAAAGTAATCTGGTGGGCGGGAGGCGGAGTGGGGACTGCACATTCTGCAGTGCTCACGCTCACTCCGGGCTCTGTGCTCCTGGGTCATTCCCGGGCGGCTGGGGCTGGGGTCACTGCCTGGGACTCCACCTCGGTCCTACCGCTCAGGCCTAGAAGCCAAAGGGTCTTTAAAAAGAGCATTCCGACTCAGTGACATAACTTAGGGGTGAAGGGGGTGGCCTGGCACGGCTCAGGGTCCCCCCGAAACTCCCCCAGGTCTGGGAGTGAGCCTAAAGCACGGCTCGGGGTCACCTTCAAGCAAATCCCACAACCAGCAGCTCAAGTAGACAGTCTTCCAGACAGTCCGGGAGGGAACAGCAGCCCTGCGGTCACCTGGGACAGAGAAACACATTCTTTTTTTTTTTTTTTTTATTGAGTCACCATGTGGAAAGTTACAAAGTTTTCAGGTTTAAATCTCAGTTATACAATGCTCGAATACCCATCCCTTCACCAGTGCTCATATTCCACCACCAAGAATCCCAGTATAGCTCCACCCCGCCCCCCCACGCCCCTAACCCCCCCACGCCCCTAGCCCCCCTACCCTTAGCCCCCCCTGTGTAATTAATAAATTTCACTTTACTTTCACTTTGATTGCATACAATATTTCAACAAAACTCACTATTATTGTTTGGAGAGTCTCTCCCCTAAAGTCAGACCTGCTGAAAAGGAAGCATTAGATAATTTGTTTTCCATTGCTGAGGATGAAGAGGTATGAGGTCGAGTGACCACACTTAGCGGCCTCTCAGTTTTGGGAAGAAACACATTCTTGCACGTTCTATCCCAAGGTTCCTTCGGCGTATCGCAGGGGATGGTCGCGATTTCTCGTCCCCCTGGGGAGAGAGCGCACCAGGAGGCATGCAATGGCCGCAATTGGCCAGAAGATGGCAGCAGAGGGTCCAGAGCGGTTAGACGTGGGTGGGTGGGGGGCGCTCTGGACCCCTGTTGTATCTCAGGCATCCCATATGGCCCCCCAGTGACCAACAGGGATGATCTCTGAGTGCAAAGCCGGGAGTAACCCCTGAGCTCCGTCAGATGCGCCCCCCACCAAACAAACAAACAAGACTGCAGTAGAGTTACCACCAGCAAAAGGCTCACTCTCAGTGTACTCCAAATCCTTATGGAAAAATCAAGCGAGGAGAGAGGAGCCGGCTGAAGGATGGCTTTCATGCAGGAGCCTTAGATGGGATCCCTCCCCCACCCCCAACCCCACCCGCCCAAAACTCCCCAAACCAAACGAAGCACACACAACGTTAAATGAAATTTTTACTTTGAGAACTGGTGCAACAGTACGGCTGGTAGGAAACTTGACTCCACATGGCCGACCCGGGATTGCTCCTGGGCACCACATATAGTCTCCAAAGCCCCATTGGGGGTGAACCCTGAACACAGAGGCGGGAGAAAGCTCTGAGCACCACCTGGTGTGACCCAAAGAGTTAGACAGAAAAAGAAAACCTTGAGGGCCAGAGCAATGGTACCTTAGGTGAGGCATTTGCCTTGCATGTGGCCGACCTATGTTCAATCCCCAGCACCCCACACGATCCCCTGGACACTGCCAAGAGTGATCTCTGAGTGCAGAGCCAGGAGTCAGCCTTGAGCACAGCCAGATGTAACCCCCAAACAAGCAGAAATATGACTCTAACTGGTCCAAAGACATGTGTCGATTAATTTCTAACCTGAGTTTATTCAGAAAGATAGTACAATTCAAACTGCAGGGAGGAGCGGGGTGGAGGAGAAAGAGTATTTGGGAAAACCGCAAAGTCCCCTTAGCAGTGATGGGAATAAACCCAAACCCAGAAGGAGTCAAAGAGCACTCTTAGGTGTGGTCCACACCCTGCATGCAACATGCACACACACGTTGCTGAGATTGTAGCTTATGCTCACGTGAAAAATCAGTACGAGGTGCTTAGAGCAGTTAGGGCAGTTTGGGTGCTGGAAGCAAATACAAACTGTTGTTCAGTGGGGGGGGAAGTTTGTGGGTGTGGCTGCCTAGCGACTGGAAAACGGGGGATCTGGGTGGAGGAGGCCCAGTCTCGATCCGAGCAGGCTTGGAGACCTCAGCCCCAGGTCCCGCACACATCTGCACATTACACATAGAAAAAAATAACTGTTCTTCAAGACACAAAGCCCTCACAAAGTTCAATAACAGCAAAAATTAAAGAAATGGACAGAGGAGTGAGTAGACACATCCTCAACAGAGACATAAAGTTTACCACCAGTCATATGAGAAAATGTGTTCATCAGCACTGATTATCAGGAAAACACAAATCAAAACAACTATGAGATGACATTTTATAGTAATGAGAATTGACCTTATCAGAAAAATGAGAAATATAATAGTGTTGCTGGGGATGTAGAGAAAAACGGACCTTCATCAACTGTTGGTGGAACTGTTTTCTGAATCAGAACTTATGGAAAAGTAGGAGGGGATTACTCAGAAAATTAAGACTAGAACACCCACATGAAGCAGTGATTCTCTATCTGGGTTAGCCCAAGAACACTAAACCATTCATATCCAAGTATATATGTGTACCCGTGTTCATTGCAATGTTATTCAGAATAGCCAAGGTCTGGGAAAAAAACCAAATACCTAACAACAACAATGGATGAGTCACTGTCACTGTCATCCGTTGTTCATCAATTTGCTTGATCAGGCACCAATAATGCCTCCATTGCGAGACTTGCTGTTACTGTTTTTGGCATATCAAATACACCACGGGGAGCTTGCCAGGCTCTGCCGTGTGGGTGGGATACTCTCAGTAGATTGCTGAGCAATCCGAGAGGGACAAAGGAATCGAACCCGGGTCGTGCAAGGCTAACACCCTACCCACTGTGCTATTGCTCCAGCCCACTTCTACTAAAAAGACCCATTTATCTTTTTAGAAAAATGTCAGACATCTAGGATAATGAAAATTAAAGAGCAATGTCCCAGAAGAATATGGATGCCAAAACTTCATCAACATTATATTGTACTTTCTATTTATATCTATATCTATCTATTTATCCAAAGCCATTGATAGATATATCTATTTGTCGATTATTTTGGATAAATATTTAGCTATCTATTTATCTATGGTTTGGAAGCCACACCTTCTAGTGCTCAGGTATACTCCAGGCTCTGTGTTCAAAGAACATTCTGACAGTGTTCAGGGGGGCATTTATGGTGACTGGGATCAAAGCAGGGTCAGTCACATGCAAAGGAAGCATGTTAACACCTGTACTATCTCTCCAGCCCTCTCAACAAAATTTTAGCAAACATAATTTAACACACACGAAAGGGTTTATAAACCATGGGATTACCTCAAGGATATAATAATGATTTAGGATATCCAACTCAATTAACAAGATACACTATATTAATTCAAGGAATGATAAAAATCATCTGATTCCATCAGGAGTTGCAGACAAATTGTTAAGGTCCAACAACCATTTGTGATGAAAACTCGTAACAAAATGTGAATAGAAGTTACTTTGATAAGTGTAGTAATACTCCAAAAATCACAAACACAGGCTTTCATTATACTCACTAGCAAAAAACGTGAACACCTTTTCTCTAAGATCAGGCAGAACACCAGGGTGCTACTCTCACCACTATTATTTATCATAAGATTGAAAGTTTTTGCCATTGCAGTTAGGCAAGAAGAGACACTGAAAGGATTATAAAAGGCAAAGAAATCAAGTTTTCAACATTCATAGATTACATTAACATAATATGTTATGAATATAATACTTATATAATATATACATATTATGAATATAATACATAGAAAGTGCTAAAAATGTCATCAGAAAGATATATAAACATATGCTCTTCATAATCAACAATAGAAAACAAATTATCTAATGATGCCTTTTCAGCAGGTCTGATTGTTGGGGAAAATTCCAAATAATAATGGTGGGTCCCTTGTCGAAATATTGAACGTAATCAAAGTAGAGAGAGAGAGAGAGAGAGTAAGGTGGAAATCATCTGCCACACAGGCATGGGGAGGGGAGGATGGGGGTATACTGGGATTTTTGGTGGTGGAAAATATGCACTGGTGAAGGGATGGGTATTTGATCATTGTATGACTGAGACTTAAACTTGAAAGCTTTGTAACTGTTCTCACGGTGATTCAATAAATAAAAAATAAAATTAAAAAAATTTAGGGGTGGTGTCCAGCCTTCTCTGGACCTGGCAGATTATTATTATTATTATCATATATTATAATTACTTTTTTTTTTTTTTGCTTTTTGGGTCACACCTGGCAATGCTCAGAGGTTACTCCTGGCTCTGCACTCAGGCTCTGCACTCAGGCGGTGCTCAGGGGACTCTATGGGATGCTGGGAATCGAACCCGGCTTAGCCGCATGCAAGGCAAACGCCCTACCCTCTGTGCTATTGTGCCAGCCCCATATATTATAATTACTATTAACTGAAGTCTTATCAGATTTCAGTTCATGTATCCACAAAGAAACTTTCATAATGCCTTTTTTGAGTAGCTTAGAGCTAGTGATGACTAACTTATTAGAATATCATCTTGGTTTTGTACTTCCTGAGAACTTGTTGTCATAGTTCCTCCCGTTATCTTCCTACCTGCTTCAGTGCATTATTGTTTTTAATTACTATTTAAAGAATATTGTACATCTTGGCACCTGAGCAATAGTGTAGCAGGTAGGTCCCTGAGCATTGCTGAGTGTGGCCCCCAAACAAATACTTCTACACCTCTTAGAGAAAATCAACACTTGGATTCTGGCCAAGACTAATGATTGCAGCCCAGAAAACACACTCCCACGTGGACCTTGGTGTTTTCTCCCTGTAGAACATTAGAAAAGGGCTGAAAAGAACACATTCCCTTGTTGGATTATAGTTCCAAGCATTTTAGGCTTAACATTGGACTGTCCTTTCCCTTTCCACAGAAAGCTTGGGTTAAACTGAATTACACCCACCACAGTGCTCTGGAGGCATAACCAAGTCCATGAGGCACTCCCAATCCTCTGTGTCTATCTTTAACTTCTCCCTGTGTTCTTCTTCCCCTGTTAATCACAAATACCTCCAAATCAGACATGGTAACTTGCAAAGTCAAACTTTCTGGATTTTGTATATACAAATGAAATATTGCTTTTCTTTTTTCCTTTATGTCCTTTGCATATTTTTATTTTAGAGCAATTTTCTTTTTGTATAGACACAGGTTATACAATTTTGTTTTTGTTTAACCCCAAAGAAGTAACTGTTAGTGCTATGCTTTTGTGATCTGGGAGTTAATTGACCCCTAACTATATTTACTCTGGGCATCCATCATATTTACTTAAATTTAGTTGCCCTTAGATTGGCCTTAGTTCCTTATTCCCCAATTACACCTGCTGGGGGACTTGGGTTTATCTGGCGCAAGCCATAAGCTACTCTGACTTTGACATGAGACAGTCTAAGGGTCATAAGAAGTTCAATAAATTAAGAGCACGGTCATGGAACAAACTCTGACATTACCCTAAAAGAAGTAATTGAATAAGGACCCTATATGGGTTAGGAAAAGCTAGCCTGGCCGGAGGACTGCAGTCTGGGAAATATAGCGAGACGTCCCTAGGAAAAGCCACCCTCCACCGTGAGCCCAGAGACACCATCTCAAGCTTTACTTGGGGTATAGATAAAAGCCTATATCTCTCACTGTGTTCACACAAAATGACTAGAAATATTATTTTTTGGGGGGCCACACCCAGCAATGCACAGGGCTTACTCCTGGCTCCACACTCAGGAATCACTCCTGGCGGTGTGCAGGGGACCGACCATATGGAGTGCTGGGAATCGAACCCAGGTCAGCCACGTGCAAGGCAAACGCCCTACCCGCTGTGCTATTGCTCCAGCTCCTATAAATACTATTAAGAAGTAAATTTAATGATTATTTAAATGGATTACCAGTAAAAGAAAGGAGAAAGCAATATGCCCTTCGATGGAATTCAGCCCCCAGATGGGTCTCCAAGAAGGAATCTTAGAGTACTAACGCCCTAGATAGAATTCCAACCTCGGATGGATATCCTAGAAGAACTTCCCCTGAAGGAGGTGCGCTACATCTGCTCAGTGTTTGTTTATGTTAATATTCAACCATACCTATGTGCCGCCCAACCCTACACAATTTCTCTTCAGTAAAAAAATGCTAATAGAGGGGGCTGGAGCGAGTGCACAGCGGGTAGGGCGTTTGCCTTGCACACGGCTGACCCGGGTTCAATTCCCAGCATCCCATATGGTTCCCTGAGCACCGCCAGGAGTAATTCCTGAGTGCAGAGCCAGGAGTAACCCCTGGGCATCGCCGGGTGTGACCCAAAAAAGAAAAAAAATTAAAGAAATTAAAATAAATGCTAATAGAGTTGAATAAAGTGTGACTGGTTAGCAGCCTGTGGACCCGTTCCTTCACCCATCAGCCTGGGGGATGACTCCGAGGAGCACCTGACACGGGGGCGCCTGAGTTATGATTAGTACGGAGTGACACAAGGCATCAGAGTGAGGATCAGCACTGAGTTCGCTTTCCAGAAAAAAAGAAAACCCACTGTCGAACTCCGAGGGGTCCTCCTGGGATGCAGGTGGGTTTGCTCCCTACGTGGATTTTCACACGTGTCCCACATTCCCCGGGGTACAGGGTGGCGGGGAAGCGTCCCTGCCCCGGACAGCGTCCGAGTCCTCACTGCGAGCGCTCCTGGCGACAGTGAATGCCACCTGGAGGCCAGACCACCCGCGACACTGACGCCCGGCTCTCTCCGGGGCCGCGAGAAGCTCAGGGGCGCGCCCCCACCGGAGCCCGCGCCAGCTCCGGGCTTCCACCCCGCGGTCCAGCATCCCCGCCGCGAGGCACCCACAGACCCCGCCCCCGGGAGGGCGGGGCGGGCTCGGGGCACTCTGGGAAATGTAGTCCGCGCCCGGCCGCGTCCCCAGGTGCGCCGGCACTTCCGGGTTCCACCTTGCCTGGTCTGGACCAGCTTCACCCACTTCCGCCAGGACTTCCTGCTGCCGCCGTCCCGGTGGCAGTTCCCGGAAGTTGCTCCACGTGGCGGACGGTTTCCTCAGGTCCTCTGGGACGCTAAAGGAGGATCCCGGGTCCGGACGCAGGTTCGGGAGAAGCGGATCGTGGGTGAGGGGACGGGGTAGCTGTGACGGGTCTGACACGGGTTCGGGAGAAGCGGATCGTGGGTGAGGGGACGGGGTAGTTGTGACGGGTCTGACACGGGTTCGGGAGAAGCGGAGGGTGGTGAGGGGACCGGGTTGTTGTGACGGGTCTGACACGGGTTCGGGAGAAGCGGAGGGTGGTGAGGGGACGGGGTAGTTGTGACGGGTCTGACACGGGTTCGGGAGAAGCGGAGGGTGGTGAGGGGACGGGGTAGCTGTGACGGGTCTGACACGGGTTCGGGAGAAGCGGATCGTGGGTGAGGGGACGGGGTAGCTGTGACGGGTCTGACACGGGTTCGGGAGAAGCAGGGTGGCAGGGTGGGCGGGAGGGCGTCAGGAGGGGGAACAGGGAAGTGACATCGTTTCATATAGGCGCCGGCGGGTGGGAGGGTGACGCTTCCAGGCGGGGAGCGCCGCTGGCTGCTGTCAGGGTTCGAGGAGCCCCACCGAGTCCCAGACCGGGGCTGTGTGCGGAGGGTCTGTGGCCGCAGTGTTGGGGACAGTGAGGACCGTCGCCGCGTGGCGCTCTTCCCTGTGTCACGGGTTCCTGTTCCCGCCCAGGTTCCTCTTGCATCGCCCCCAGCCCCGGGAGGGCTCAGCTCTCGGTGCTCCAACGCGGGCGCGTCTTTTCTGTCCCAGGGCGGTGGCACTGGCTTCACAGTTTGGGGTTTTCCTCCTTAGACCCACCCAGGGGCTCTCTCGCTCCCTACCTGCTCCGAGCTCAGGGCAGCCGTGAGGCCGGAGAGGCAGCCGGACCTGAGCACCCAGGGTTCAGGGTGCCGGGAACAGGACACTGGGTGAAGGGAGCGGGGCGAGGCTGTGAGGGTGGAGGGGGAGCCTCAGGGTCTGTGGTTTTGGGGTGTCGGTGAGCGAGAGAAAGAAGGTGGAGGTACCCGGGCGCAGGGGTGGACGTGACCGTCAGTGGTGGGCGTGACTGTCGGGGTGCCAGCAGGGTCACAGCGTGGTTGGTGCGGGGGGGGGGGCGCCGAGGGCAGGGGGAGACCTGCGGTGGGAGGAGGCAGAAAAGCCCACCGAGAAGAGGTAGCCTGGGGCTGGAGCAATAGCACAGCGGGGAGGGCGTTTGCCTTGCACGCGGCCGACCCGGGTTCGATTCCCAGCATCCCATATGGTCCCCTGAGCACCGCCAGGGGTGATTCCTGAGTGCAGAGCCAGGAGTAACCCCTGTGCATCGCCAGGTGTGGCCCAAAAAAGAAAAAAAAAAAAGAGAAGAAGCATCCTGAGAGTAGCCTTGTTCCCGGCTTGAAGGGGGCGTCACGGGCTACCATATGTGACGTTTGGGGCATAGATGTAATTATCACACAATTAGCGCACTCCGGCTTGCCGACCAGCCAAACCATCCTAGTTGCTGCAGGCTCAAAGCTTCTGCTTCTGTTTTGTTTGGGGCCAGACCCAGAGATGCTCTGGTTTCTCCTGGCTCTGTACTCAGGAGTCGTCCCTGGTAGGGCTCTGTGGATCAGATAGAATGCTGGTGATCGAACCCAGATCAGCGTGTGCAAAGTCCAGTGCCCTGGCCATTGGACTCTCTCTCTGGCCCAGAGCTTTTAAGTTTATGTGCTATACCTGACTCCTTGTTTTGTCTTATTGATCGTTCCTCACGGCAGGTCAGGGGGCTACATTTGGCTCTTAGGTCAAACCTACTTTGATCCAAGGCAAGCAACCTACCTGCTGTATTATCTTTCCAACCCTGGATACTTTTTTTTTTTTTGCTTTTTGGGTCACGCCCGGCGATGCACAGGGGCTACTCCTGGCTCTGCACTCAGGAATTACTCCTGGCTGTGCCCAGGGGACCCTATGGGATGTTGGGAATCGAACCTGGGTCAGCCGTGTGCAAGGCAAACGCCCTCCCCGCTGTGCTATTGCTCCAGCCCCTGGCCCTGGATACTTTAAGCTGTGTTCTTGCATGACACAGAAAGTGATAGTCATCTGGTACTTTGTATAAGTCTGGCTGATTTAAGATTCTTTTTTTTTTTTTTTAAATTTTTATTAAATCACCATGTGGAAAGTTACAAAGTTCTCAGGTTTATATGTCAGTTATACAATATTCAAACACCCATCCCTTCACCAGTGCCCATATTCCACCACCAGAAACCCCAGTATACCCCCCACCCCCACCCCCTACCCCCTACTGTATAACTAATGAATTTCACTTCATTTTTTCTTTACCTTGATTACATTCCATAATTCAACACAAAACTCACTATAGTTGTTGGAGTTTCCAACCAAGAGAGACAGACCTACTACATTTGATAATTAGTTTTTCATTGCTGGAAATGAAGGGATATGTAGCCCCACTGCTACAAGTACATAACTCTCTCTCTCTCTTCTTTTTTTTTTTTCCTTTTTCCTTTTCCCTTTTTTTTTTTCTTTTTTCCCTCATCCCCCTTCCTGCGCCTCATAGTATGGTGTACGCCACGCCGCGTCGGCCAGCGTGGGGCTTTTGCTTAGTTCACAGTCCAGAGGTGGCTGGTACATTAAAAACCTTCAATATTTCAACAAAAACTTACTGTTATTATTTGGAGTTTCCCCCCCAAGTCAGACCTGTTCAAATGGAACCATTTCACATTGCTGACAATTATAAATGTTAAGTCGCACGGACGCGGCAGCGTCCTCGTGGTTTTGGATTTCTGTATAAAGTCCAGGGAAAATTCTGCCAGAAATTACATAGCCCAGCTCACAGTCCCAGTGCATTGCTGTAAGAAGTCTCTGAATTCAAAGTCTTTAGGCGCAGAGGGTCCGATTCGCGCTCAGTGGCTCCGGATTTATATGGGCCGAGGGCGTGCCGGTTACGCCCCCTTCCCATGAGTTCCTGGGAGCCCCAAAAGTAAAATCCGAATACCTGTGGGTTTGGAGTCACAGAAGATGGCGCCTGCCACATGGGTGCTGCCAGCCCGCCGCTTTCCGTGCAGGAAGACAGGGTGGGGAGGAAAAAAAAATCCACCCCCGGCAGCACAGAGTTGTAGCCCAGTTCGGTGTCCCAGTGCATCGCTATCGGATGTTGCGCTGGATGCCCGAATGTGTTACATCTTTGGAATCAAAGTCTTTAGGCGCAGAGGGTCCGGCTGATTTAAGATTCTTACCCTTTTTAATTTATTTGCATTTTTGGTGGTGGTGGTGGGAGCACCAGTGATTTTCAGGGATTGTTCCTGTTAATACACTCAGGAATTTCTCCTGGTGGTGCTCCTGGGCCCATACATGGTGGGGATCGAACCCAGGTCATCCGTACAAAGCAAAAGCCCTACCCGTTATCCTGAAGTAACAGGCCCAAGATCCCTCACTTGGATTATGGTGGTTTCTGCTGACTTCCTGAGTCAGGGACTTCTAACAGATGACAATCTTCCAATAAGAAGCTCCCATAGGAAAGCACTTTTATTCCTGTGCCTATCAGTACAGATTTCCCAAACAAGTCAAACGACAAGATCCAGGCTAATTTTTGGCGGTATTTCAATAAGTGGAAACAATACTTTCAAATCCAGTGCTGGGTGCCAGAGAGCTAGGAAGGCCCTTTGCTTGTGTGAGACTGGCCTGGGTTCCATCCTGATGGCACAGTTGGTCCCCCAGGCAGCACCAGCTGTTATCCCTGAGTCCAGAGCCAGGGTGAGTCCTGAGAATATTTATAATCTGTATATGAGTGTAAATACGTGGTGTTATTTATTTTCTTGATTTCTTCTTTGATCCAAGTCATTCACAAGCGTGTTATTTAATCTCCCATGTTTGAAGGTTATTTCTTTGTGTTTGTTTTTGTATTTACTGAGCTGATAGGTTTGTTTTTTATTTTTTCGCTTTTTGGGTCACACCTGGCGATGCTCAGGGGTTACTCCTGGCTTTGCACTCAGAAATTACTCCTGGCGGTGTTCAGGGGACCATATGGGATGCTGGGAATCGAACCCGGGTTGGCTGCGTGCAAGGCAAACACCCTACCCACTGTGCTATCACTCCAGCCCTGTACTGAGCTGATAGGTGCTGTTTGAACCCTTCGTTTTATTATTTTTTGCCCATTTAGCTTAGTTATTTATTGTTATTATATATTTTTTGCTTTTTGGGTCACACCCAGCGCTGCTCAGGGGTTACTCCTGGCTCTGCACTCAGGAATTACTCCTGGTGCTGAGGGACCATATGGGATGCTGGGAATCGAACCCGGGTCAGCCGCGTGCAAGGCAAATGCCCTACCTGTTGTGCTACCGCTCCAGCCCCAGTCATGCAACTTTTTAAAATTTTGTTTTGTTTTATTTTTACTGAGGTTCTGTGATTTGGGCCCTTACATTTATTTTGCTTTTGGGCCACACTTGGTGGTATTGAGCAGTTATTCCTGTCAGAGCTTGAGGGATCATACGGGATGCTAGGGCTCGAACCCGGGCTGGTGGTGTGCGAGGTGAGCACCCTGTCCCCTCTACTACAGTGCAGTGCTAGGGACCCTCATCAGACCCTTGCTTAGGAAGTGGCAGTGTTCACACTGGGTGATATTTCAAGTAACAGGAAAGAAGCATTGCATATTGCAAATTATTGTGTGTTGTGAAATCTATTGTGGAGCACAGTGGCCTGAGGTCAGTGAGGTAGCTTAGTGAGAAGCCCAGGCCTTCCTTACGTGACGTCATGGGTTGGATCTCTGTCACAGTGCAGCACCCTGAAGGTTATCGGGAAGAGACCTGCTGACCGTGCTCGCTGCCGCGGTGAGGTGCTGCGGTCAGCACTCCCGACTCCCTGGTGCTGGGCTGAAGGTCACAGGGAACGCATCTTGGGCCCCTGTTGGAATCTAGGCTGGCACCGTTCCTGAGCCACCTGGTTGGTGCCGCCCTATTGCTCAAGAACCTCCTCCTTCCCCCACCCCCGGTCATATATGACATAGATAACTTCTGGGACCTTAAGTTCAGTTATTGCACAATTAGCAGGCCCTAAGTTAAAACTCAGTGAAACCCATTTTGTTTCCTGAAAGAACAGTGCTGCACATTTGGGGCTTGAGCAGGTGATTTTCTCTTTCTTTGGGCCTTTGGAATCCTCTGGCTGTGCTCAGGACTTATCCTGCTCTGTGATCGAAGATTGCAGGGTGGGGGAGCCCGCATGTGTGGTGCTGCTGGATCAAACCCGGGTTGACTATATGCATGCACGCTCCTCCTTGCCTACTGCATTATGTGTCCAGCTCTGGATTTTTTAAGCTGTGTTGCCTGCATGGCAAGTGAGGTGGTCGTCAGCTGGTGCTTTGGTGAAGGCTGCTTGATTTCAGGTCTCGCACTTGAGATCTGGTTGTTGTGGCTGAGTCAAGCACTTCTTTTTTGTTTGATTGTGTCTTTTGAGCCACACTTGCTGGAGCTCAGGGCTTACTAATATCTCTGTGCTCCTGGGTCCGTCCTGACAGGCTCAGGGAAGTTGATCAAGTGGTAGAATCAAGCATGAATGATCCACTAATTTTGATCCTTGGCTGTGTTTGACCCCTATGCAGTTTGTCCCTTCTAGAGGTGTCCCAGGGTGTCCCAAGCACTGTCCCAAGTATCAGACCTCCAAACCCTCACTGTGAGATGTCACTTTTCCCAGAGTGACCTCACTGTTCCCCGAGCATCAGTGAGTGTCATCCCCAGAATCCATATTTTTAGTAGCAGGTTTTAAAAAATTTACATATAAGTATAAATGGTTTGTAAATTTGGATAATGAATGGACTCAGTCCTTAATCAGAGTCTTGCCTTTTTCTCAAGTACAAACTGTCATTTCCCACACAAGGCTCTTCTCTTTTCCAGCTAGCCCTGGTGAACAGAGAGCCCTGGACACCAGACTCTGCCCAGGAGGAAGCTGGCCCGTCCTGCCCTGACTCCTCCTTTGTCACGCCCAGATCTGTTTCTCGAGTTCTCTGTGTTTCAGAGCGACAGCAATGAATAAATCTCTGGTGAGTAGTTTTATTTTGTTTCTATTTATTTTACATTATAGTTTAGGAGTATAAAATGAATCAATTAAAATGAAAAGGCATAATACAGTAAATATCCACTTTATGAAATTATGATTCAATAAAAAAGAAGGCATGTCGATTACCAGGAGGCAGTCTGATCTTGAAGTCATTTTAGATACATGGATATATAGTCCTTAATCTTGTTTTATTTTATTTTTGGTCTCTCACTGGCTATGCCCAAGAATTATTACTAGCCGTGTGTTTGCCTGTCATTTCTGGGAGTACTCAGCCATGGGGTGCTCAGGATGTACAATACTTGGTGCTAGGGATGAAATTTGGGCCCTCTGCCTTCAAAGCATGTGCCTTGCCCATTGAGCTCTGTGTCCATCTCTGGTATGTGGTCTATCCAATCACGTGTTTGCTAGGTCATTATTTTATTTGGAGAAAAGCATGCTGCATTCTTCGTTGTTTTTTGGTTTTATTTGGGGGCCACACCTGTGCTCAGGGGTTACTCCTGGCTCTGCTCTCATTTAAAGAAGTGCTCTATCCCCTGTGATCTCTCTCTCTCTCTCTTTTTTTATTCAGCCATTGATTAAGCTGATTGAATTGGGCATGAACTCCATATTATTTTTTCTTTTTTTATTCAGAATGTTAATTTTATTTTATTATTTTCCCCCACCCCCTTGTTTTTTTAAACTTGTCATGCAATTGTTTACTCACAAAATACACAATTTTTTTATCCTTGTCTTTTTTTAAAAAAAATTTTTTATTAGTGAATCACCGTGAGGTACAGTTACAAACTTATGAACTTCCATCAAACACCCGTCCCTTCACCAGTGCACATTTTCCACCACCCAAATCCTCAATATTCCCCCTCCCCCACCCCTGTTCCAACCCTTCCCTGCCTGTGTGGCAGACAATTTCCCCCACACTCTCTCTCTGCTTTGGTTACATTTGATATTTCGACACCAGTCCCACCACCACTCAACCTTGCCAAGAAGGGAGTGCTACACAGTTTGTTTTGTATTGCTTGTTATAGATAGAATATAGTGTCCAGGGAATTCTGTGTTGTTCTTTTCCAGGAGCTTTAGTTTACAATCTCTGGGTCTTGGTCGTTGGTGAGATGACATGGTACCAGGGGCGGTTTGTGGGTGTGACTGCAGAGCACTGTCATCTCTCTCTGCCCCACATCCCACATTTTCTTCTTTCTTTTTCTTTCTTTCTTTCTTTCTTTCTTTCTTTCTTTCTTTCTTTCTTTCTTTCTTTCTTTCTTTCTTTCTTTCTTTCTTTCTTTCTTTCTTTCTTTCTTTCTTTCTTTCTTTCTTTCTTTCTTTCTCTCTCTCTTTCTTTCTCTCTCTCTTTCTTTCTCTCTCTTTCTTTCTCTCTTTCTTTTTCTTTCTTTCTTTCTTTCTTTCTTTCTTTCTTTCTTTCTTTCTTTCTTTCTTTCTTTCTTTCTTTCTTTCTTTCTTTCTTTCTTTCTTTCTTTTCTTTCTTCTTTCCTTTCCTCCCTCCTTCCCTCCCTCTCTCTCTTTCTTTCTTTCTTTCTTTCTTTCTTTCTTTCTTTCTTTCTTTCTTTCTTTCTTTCTTTCTTTCTTTCTTTCTTTCTTTCTTTCTTTCTTTCTTTCTTTCTTTCTTTCTTTCTCTCTCTCTCCTCTCTTTCTCTCTTTCTTTCTTTTTTTGCTTTTTGGGTCACACCCAGTGATGCACAGGGGTCACTTCTGGCTTTGCACTCAGGAATAACACCTGGCAGTGCTCAGGGGACCATATGGTATGCTGAGAATCGAACCTGGGTCAGCTGCGAGCAAGGCAAATGCCCTACCTTCTGTGCTATTGCTCCAGCCCCACATCCCACATTTTAATCTGGCATACATTTCTTCTGTTTTGAGCAATGTAATGGCAGTGTGAGTTTGTATATTAACTTCATGATGTTTCTCTAGAGGTGTGTATAAATGTGTACACGCTACTGTTCATATATTAAGTGCTTGTCTGCCATTTTCTTTTCTTTCTTTTTTTTGGGGGTGTCACACCCGGCATGCTCAGGGGTTACTTCTGGCATGTACTCAGGAATTACTCCTCGAGAGATTAGGGGAACATAGTGGGATGCCCAGACCAGCACACCCAACTGTGCTCAGGGATAACTCCTGGTGGTACTTGGGACCACCTGAGAAGCCAGGGTCCGATCTGGATCAGCACTGTGCACCATGGCCTTCCTGCTCCTGTTATCTCCGCAGGTGCTCAGCCAGCAGCTTTCACTGCACTTTGTATTTCAACGTAAGTTGGGTGTGGCTCCAACACAAACACCCCCACTCTCCTTGGAGACTATTCAAGGGGAGATTATCTCTCATCACTCCTTAATAAGAGAGTTATAAAAGCATTAAGTTGCAGATCTCTGAGGACATAACAGCCCTGTCTGAACTCCTGAGACCCTGTACGGAGAGGACCAAATCCAAGAATGGCTTCTTGTGCTCCTGATCCCAGATAAACTTTATTTTATTTTATATTTTTCTTTTTGGGTCACACCCGGCGATGCACAGGGGTCACTCCTGGCTCTGCACTCAGGAACCACCCCTGGCAGTGCTCAGGGGACCATATGGGATGCTGGGAATCAAACCTGGGTTGGCTGCGTGCAAGGCAAACACCCTCTCCGCTGTGCTATTGCTCCAGTCCCCCCAGATAAACTTTAAATGCTCATCCAAGAAATCCCAACAATCCAGCTCAGTTTCTTGGTTGCTCCAGCCAGTTAACAGGAAGGGGCAGATCAGCCCTGGTCCCCTTTGAGAGCAGCTCCCAAACTTCTTTGACTTGAGTTACATCCAGATCAATTCAGCATCCTGGAAATACATTGAATATACTTAAGCCACCAGACACTCGCTTGCCTTCGTCCATCTTAAATGTGCTTGGAGTTATTACGATAACCAACAATTGGGCCACAGCATCTATAGAAAATCCACTTTTTAAGAAAGTGTTGGGCATTGCATTGAATTTACAAAGTATTGTAAGGTGAAAAGACAGAAAGCAAAAAATAAAATAAAATAAAATAAAAACCTAGTAAAGAGAAAGTAAAGTGAAATTTATCAGCTACACAGGCGGGGTGGGGGATTGGGGGCTGGGGGGCAGGTTTACTGTGGTTCTTGGTGGTGGAATATGTGCACTGGTGAAGGGATGGGTGTTTGAGCATTGTGTAACTGAGACTTAGACCTGAAAGCTTTGTAACTTTCCACATGGTGATTCAATAAAAAAATTTAAAAAATTAAAAACTAAAACTTAAAAAAAAAAAAGAAAAGACAGAAAGCAGAAGGATTATGTTTTTTTTTTTTTTTCCCAGTAGAGATATACAGTGGGAAGCACCCTGGGTCTGGAGAATGCTGCAGCACCCATTCAAATTAATTGACAAAGGACGGGAGGGTCAGCAACTGGGTCACCACTTTGTCATGGGATGATGCTGGGAAAGAGGACAGAGAAGGTTAATTTTCCTCCCAGTTGTGCACTTGAGAGAAGTCTGCCCATCACAGCTCTTACACAAACTCACGAGAGAGTTTATTTTACTTTATTTAGTGAAGCAACAGTTTGCTGTTGATTGGGGGCCACACCCAGTGCTGTAGGCACTTACTCCTTGCTCTGCGCTTAGGGATCATTCCTTGCAGTGTTTGGGTAACCGTATGGGATGGCGGAAATTGAACCTGGGTCTGCAGTATGCAAGGCAAGTGCCATGCCACAGTTGTTGGTGTTGTTGTTTAATGGAACTTGCTTAGAAAGCTGTGAGGGAAGAGAAAGACAGGAAATAGATGTTTCATAGAGAACAGGTCATGAGAGCTGAAAATGCACATTTGCCTGGGAGAGAGAAAAATTCCAAGTGTGGAGGCTCTGGGGAATGGTCTCCTCGTGTCCCCCGAGGGGTTACTCCTCACTGGACTTTTAAAATTTTTTGTACTAAAACACTATGATTTACAAAGTTCTTTCTAATACAGTTGTTTCAGGCATAGAATTTTCCAGTACCAGCCTCATCATCAGTGTGACCTTCCCTCCACCCATGTTCTGTTTACCTGCCATCCTCCAGCCTGCCATAAATTTTATTATGAAATAAAATTTACTTCATAATGCTTGCTCCAAAAAATAAGAGGAATGGCAAATTATCTGATCAGAAAATGCATTTTTTTTTTTTTTGGTTTTTGGGTCACACCCGGCGATGCACAGGGGTTACTCCTGGATCTGCACTCAGGAATTACTCCTGGCGGTACTCAGGGGACCATATGGGATGCTGGGATTCGAACCCGGGTCATCTGGGTGCAAGGCAAATGCCCTACCCGCTGTGCTATTGCTCCAGCCCCCAGAAAATGCAGTTTTAAGAAAATAACTTGTGATGATTATTATATGATTTTAAACCTGTGTAAATAAATAATGTGTAATATAATAGAATGTGTATTCTCCTTTACATAACTAAGATTTCAATTCTAGCATTGGGAAAACTGGATATACATGTGTTTTTTTTTTTTTTTTTTTGGTTTTTGGGTCGCACCCGGCAATGCACAGGGGTTACTCCTGGCTCTTCACTCAGGAATTACCCCTGGCGGTGCTCAGGGGACCATATGGGATGCTGGGATTAGAACCCGGGTCGGCCGCGTGCAAGGCAAACGCTCTACCCGCTGTGCTATCGCTCCAGCCCCTGGATATACATATGAAAAAATGAACTCTGACCTCTGTCTAACACCATGCACAAAAATAAGATCAAAATGTATTAAAGAACTCAGCATCAGATGTGAATCCATAAGGTACATGGAAGAATATGTAAGCAAAACCGTTCATGACATTGAAGCTAAAGGCGTCTTCAAAGATGAAGCACCACCGACCAAGCAAGTGGAAGCCAAAATTAACAAATGGGACTAGATTAAACTTAGAAACTTTTGCACCTCAAAAGGAACAGTGACACAAGATATAAAGCCCAGGGAATGGGGAAAATTATCCACTCAATACCCACATGGTAAGGGGTTAACATCAAAGATATATAAAAGGCACTGGTAGAATTTCACAAGAAAAAAGCATCTAACCCCATCAAAAGATGGGGAGAAGAAATGAACAGAAACTTGCTCAAAGAAGAAATTCAAATAGCAAAAAGGCACATGAAAAAATGCTCTCCATCACTAATCACCCAGGGAGATGCAAATCAAAACAACAACGAGACTGGCACACATCCAGCTGGACAAGGACAACCAGTGCCTGTGTGGATGCGGGGAGAAAAGGATTCTCATCCACTGCTGGTGGGAATGCCACCTGGCTCATTTTTTTTGGAAAACAATGTGGACATTCCTCAAGAAACTAGAAACCGAACTCCCTGTGGCCCAGCAGTGCCACTTCTGGGGTCCAAAAACACACAGCAGAAACACTATCTGCACTTCTGGTCATTGTAGCACTGTTTACAGTAGCCAGAATCTGGAAACAACCTGATTGCCTGACAACAGATGAGTGGATAAATAAACTATGGTACATCTACAACAATAGAATACTATACAGCTGTTAGGAAAAAATGAGGTCATAAAATTTGCCTATAAATGGATGACTTGGAGAGTATCATGCTGAGTGAGATGATTCAGGAGAGGGACAGATATAGAATGACTGCATTCATTTGTGGGATATTAAAAAACAAATGGTATGAGACTAATATTCACGGTCAGGGAAAACAGGGGCAAGGAAGACTGGTCAATGGTTGGAAATTACCACAAATGTGTGGGGGGTGGAGGGTAGTTAAGGTAGAGGAGTGTCCAGTATGATAATAGTAGTTGGAAATGATCACTCTAGACAAGAACTTGCTGTTGGAAGTAGGTCGTAGGGAAAGGGATATACACGATAACCTTTCAAGATCTGCATGGCAGACCATACTGCCCCAAAGTTTTCCCCCAATGTGCCCAGACATGTTGCACACCAAGGATGTGTGCGAAGAATGACGGGCGCACAGAGAAACCACTCCGGGAGACAGCTGATGGCCGCTCACTTTACTGCCAAATACACATATTTTACAGAGGGTCTCGGCTTAGGAGGATGGTCCGATCACATAAAGTTTAGCATTGCTGACCTGTCACCTTTCCAACTCTGCTTTGCCCTGGCCTGATCCCAATTAGGGCTGGTTAGGAATGACGGGGGGTGGGGGGTGGTGAGACTCAAGGCCGGATGCCTGGTGCTTGTAAAATTGCCCAGACACTCCCTACTGGGTGCTATGCAGGGACAGGCCTTATCTGCTCTGCCGCCTGTTGCCATGCTCCACATCTCCCCCTTTTTATTCAGATTCAAGCCTACAGCATCAATAATAGGGAGATCATAAAAGGTTAACTCCCAGTGAAAGGTGCATTACCTTCTCATTCCCTTACTTAGTAATCCATTGAAAGTATCATACTAAATTGACTCATCAAGTTGTATGAACACAGCAAGAGATTTATTAAGCTTAAAGGTGACTCCTCCTGGGGACATCTCATGTCAGAATACAGTCCTCAGGCCAGATCAGTCCTTCCCAACACCAGAAGGGCCCTTGTTCAGTGACTTCTCTTAGGATCATGACAGAACTTGTCCATAACCATGCACTTAATTTACTATTCCCATTTTGGTGCCGGGGTAGCTTAAAGCTTGCCCTGGGTCCAGCAGTCCCTTTGTCAGGACTCTGCCCGGGTGCTAGGAACTAAGGGCAACTGAGGGTTCAGTTGAGTAAGTGGATGCCCAGGAGTGAATATTATCCAGAGTCAGTTAACTCCCAAGTCAATTATCTTCCTGTGTCTATACAAAAAGGACATTGCTTTGAAGTAAACTATGCAAAAGGACACGAGGGAAAGAGAAAAGCAATATATGCACACCCATATATTACAGTTGGGAGTCGCCACATGTAGGAAAATCAGTTGTTAGGGGCTCATTGCTGAACTGTAAATTGATGGACCAGTACCCGAGTCATCTCCCGAAGACGTGTTTGAGTAAATCTAAGTAAGCGAGGGGCTACAGCTAGTAAACAGAAGCACAGTAAAGGAGGTAAGTGAGGTCAGTGTCCATGGCGGGACTGAGGCAAGGACCGGAAGAGGGCGTGGTCATTGAAGTGTTCCCTAAGATTATCACGAATTTTAACCATATTCTTGATATTATCCTCAACTATCCCAGATTCATTAATAAAATAACATTGTTCATCAAAAAACACACAGACCCCCCCTTTGTCTGCCATGATTAAGTCCAGTGCTCTCTGGTTTTGAGGAACAACTTTAGCCAGGGAATTAACCTGACGTGGTGGAGTCAGTCACCCCCTGCAGCTGTTGGCGAAGTCTCCGCTGTCAGGAGCGTTTCAGCCCGGGCGCCAGAGGGTGGTCCCACCGAGGCAGCTAGACCAGAGGCGGCCAAGAGGGGCAGGAAAATTGCACGCATCTGTCAGATTCTGGGTAGGAGCCAGGAGAGTTCAGCTAACTGTAGAGAGTGAACTGGGGGACAGTAGCAGTTAAAAAGCAGGTTTTTACCACAGCGGTTAGAACAGTGTCATATGGTGAAGAGTCACACCAGTAAACTATCCTCTGGGGGGTTTCACTTGTAACTGCAGGAATCAGGTCTGTCACGTTCCCTCAGAGAGGGACGCCCTCTACCGACCATGATTCCTGTTCTGTTGGCAGGGTAGCCTGTGACCCATTTAAAGGCAGTGCCGCAAACTGGCTGAGAGGGGGAAACACATAGGAAAGTCTGTAGGAGTTAGTCCCTCGGGTAGGTGCTGGGGCCGGGAGGGAGCGGGGTGGTCCCTCTTGATGGCCTCTTTCAGGGGATGCTCAGACTCCTGGGTGATCTGTCACTAGAGCAGAGCCAGGACAGGGACCGATGTTCTGAGATCCGCAGCCTGCGTGCTGTTTTTTTTTTTTTTTTCCTTTTTGGGTCACACCTGGCGATGCACAGGGGTTACTCCTGGCTCTGCACTCAGGAATCACCCCTGGCCATGTTCAGGGGACCATATGGGATGCTGGGAATCAAACCTGGGTTGGCTGCGTGCAAGGCAAACGCCCTACCTGCTGTGCTCTCTCCAGCCCCCCTGCGTGCTGTTTTACGTGCCCAGCTGGAGGTCTACAGAGACCCGTCAGCCCCCTCCTGCCTGATACTTGCTTTGACTCTGAATAAAGTCGGGAAAAGCTCTGTCGTTTTCTGATGCAGGGGAGTTAGAGACACGCAAGTGGGCCCCTTGTGGGCCCCTTGGCGCCAGGCGCGAGCCTTTCCCAGGAAAGAAACCCGCTGGGAGTGCGGCTCTCTAGCTACTCCCTCCCCCAGCAGGTGACCCCAGGTCCAAGTGGGTGGGGTGCGGGAGCGTGCAGGCATCTCTATAAAAACTTTCCCAGTGAAGGAAGAGCCCGGTGGGGAGCCAGCCATGGGGAGCCAGTCATGGGGAGTGTTAAGCCGTTGAGCAGTGGTGTAGTGTCGACTTTGTCCCCTGCACACACCTACTGGATAGAGGGAGGTTACATCTGGCAGGACACCAGCTGGCTCAGGAACTGGATACGGGGGTGGGGTGGGGGCGGTGGGAACTGGTGGCAGGGGCGCAATTAGCAGGACAAAGGAAAGGCCAGAGCGGCTCTCAGCAGGGCCCTTAGAAGCAGTACCTGACTCCTCCCCACTAGGGCCCCTGGGTGAACTTCTGTCCTCTTGGGGACGTATCTGAGGCCTCCTGGGGGGTTCCCGCTTCTTCAGAAGACTTAAGGCACTGGTGAAGGCCGAAAGAATGGCAAAAATTTCAGGGGAAATTCTTTCTTTTTTTTTTTTTTTTGCTTTTTGGATCACACCTGATGATGCACAGGGGTTGCTCCTGGCTCTGCACTCAGGAATTACTCCTGGCGGTGCTCAGGGGACCATATGGGATGCTGGGAATCTAACTCAGGTCGGCTGCGTGCAAGACAAACGCCCTCCCCGCTGTGCTATTGCTCCAGCCCCAAGGAAATACTTTCTTATCTCTCACCTGAGCCCTAAAGACCAGGAACTGGATTTGGGACCAGGTGGGTTTGGTGGTCCAGGGAGCGATCTCACACACATCCCAGAAAGCCTCACCCTGAGACCAGCTCCTGTGGGAGTATAAGATTCCCTGCAGATTGTTTGCCTTGCACACGGCTGACCCGGGTTTGATTCTTCCGTTCCTTCCGGAGAGCCCGGCAAGCTACCGAGAGTATCCCACCCACAGGGCAGAGCCTGGTGAGCTCCCCGTGGTGTATTCGATATGCCCAAAACAGTAACAACAAGTTTCACAATGGAGATGTTACTGGTGCCCGCTTGAGCAAATTGATGAGCAACAGGGATGACAGTGACACTGACAGTGTTTAGAATAAGTCTTTGGAGCTGGTAGCCCCCATGGTTGTGAGCAGAGAGAGGAAGTGGGGAAGAGGGAGCGGGAGAAAGGGGTGGGCAACTCTCTGATGCTTGCCTGGCCCGACCCCGCGGGATCTTAAGGTTCCCTTGGTGTTGGAGCACAGGTATAACCCCCTGTCAGGTTGCTCCCTTGTGGCTCGAGTCTCCTTCAGCTGTTACGGGATCCACGGAACCCCGGGTTGGAGCCCACTCAGACCCCGTAGCCAAGACCTCGGGACCTATTCACTCTCCAGTCACTCAGTTGGCACGCCTCATTCCCACGTTCAGAATTCAAAGGTGGGAGGGAAAGGAGGCTGCTCCGGCGCTTGTGCTAGCACGGGGCGTGCACGAACAAAGCTCAGCGTTACACGCAAGTGCTGGGAAAGGTAGGCAGACAGACCAGGAAGAAAACGAGACAGGGAAGATGGGGGGCTGAAGAAGCCCGGTGTTCCCCCAGGTCAGGCCAGGGGAACTCGCCCGCCCGCAAACCTCACCGATTACCTTTGTCGGTGCCCCATGTTTGGGCACCAGACGTTGGGGGCAGTTTTTCCCCAGCATGCCCAGACACGTTGCACACCGGATCCGGGCAGACGAGGGGCGAAGGGTGACGGGCACAAGAAGAAACTGCTCCGGGAGACGGCTGATGGCCGCTCACTTTACTGCTAGATACACACATACTTTATAGAGGGTCTCGGCTTAGGATGGTCCAGGCACATGAAGTTTAGCATTGCTGACCTATCACCTTTCCGACTCCGCTTTGCCTGGCCGCCCCCAGTTAGGGCTGGTTAGGAAGGGCTGTTGGAGAGGTGAGACTCGAGGCTGGATGCCTGGTGCTTGTAGAATGCTCCCAGATTCTCCCCGCTGGGTGCTCTGCAGGGGCAGACCTTATCTGCTCTGCATGCTCCTCGGTTTCTCTGTAATTACAGACAATTTATATTTTTTGAGAAGATGTAGATTTTTTTCCACTTAACATCGCTCAGTGCTATAAAAGGCTTTGCTTTTTTTTTTTCTTTTTGGGTCACACCCGGAGGTGCACAGGGGGTTACTCCTGGCTCTGCACTCAGGAATCACCCCTGGCGGTACTCAGGGGACCATATGGGATGCTGGGAATTGAACCTGTGTCGGCCGCGTGCAAGGCAAACGCCCTACCCGCTGTGCTATCGCTCCAGCCCCTTTGCATTTTTTGAACCTGTCTATGAGATTAGGACACACTGTAGCCCCTCCAGAGTTATAGTGTTATTCTCACCCAGAAGCGCTCCTACACCCCATTTGCTTACCACCTCCCTCTTTTTCTCTATCATTTCATCAAATCTAAGTTTATCATTTCATCAAATCTTTTGTACTGGTATCATTTCACCAAATCTATGAGTTAGTTTTGGTGTTCTTCCTCCTCCCGTCTTCTCTAATTATTTATTTTCCACATATTGATGACTCTTATTTTCTTGGGCTCTTCTTTGGTTCATGTCATTCAGAAGCATGTTGTTTAAGCCCCACTGCTTCCAAAGTTCTTCTCAGTTTATTAATTTGTTTTTGAGCCATACTCTTCTATGCTTATAACTTATTTTTGACTCTGCTCACGGTTACTCCTGGAAATGTTGGGGCCCCATGTAGGGGGCCAGGGATCAAAATGTTGGTTTCTGTTTTAGGGTTGTTGTTGATTTCTTGTTTCGTACTATTGTGATCAGAAAATATGCTGACATGATTTTTAACTTGAAAGATTTATTAAGGCATCTCTTATAATCTATAGTATTATCCATCCTGGAGATGCTTTTTTTAGTCTCGGGGATTATTCTGAGTAAATTCTGAGCCCACCAGGAGTAATTCCTGAGTGCGGAGATAGTAGTAACCCCTGAGCATTGCCCACTGTAGCCAAACAAACAAACAAACAAACAAAAAGCCCAGCAGAACAAAAACAGTGTCACCCTGAAACAAAATAAATTTGTTCACATGTAAAGTATAGGCCAAAGTAGCATTTGTCCTTTTCCAGTCCAGTGAATGATCATGTTTGGAATATAGATCTGGGCAAGTTTTCCGTGTCTGTTTGTGGAAATATCCAGACTTCTTCCTTTGGTCCAGACTTGATGCCATTGACTGAGGAGAAATGTGTCCTTCCAGGGGATGGTGGTGTTTGAGGATGTGGCCGTGGGCTTCACCTGGGAAGAGTGGCAGCATCTGGATGATGAGCAGAGGACCCTGTACCGGGATGTGATGCTGGAGACCTACAGTCACCTGGTGTCTCTGGGTGAGTGAAGCTTCTAGTAGTAACGACTGCTATCTCCTCTCCTCTCCTCTCCTCTCCTCTCCTCTCCTCTCCTCTCCTCTCCTCTCCTCTCCTCTCCTCTCCTCTCCTCTCCTCTCCTCTCCTCTCCTCTCCTCTCCTCTCCTCTCCTCTCCTCTCCTCTCCTCTCCTCTCCTCTCCTCTCCTCCCCTCTCCTCCCCTCTCCTCCCCTCCCCTCCCCTCCCCTCCCCTCCCCTCCCCTCCCCTCCCCTCCCCTCCCCTCCCCTCCCCTCCCCTCCCCTCCCCTCCCCTCCCCTCCCCTCCCCTCCCCTCCCCTCCCCTCCCCTCCCCTCCCCTCCCCTTTCCTTTCTTTTTTTTTTTTTTTTTTTGCTTTTTGGGTCATACCTGGTGCTGTACAGGGGTTACTCCTGCCTTTTCACTCAGGAATTACTCCTGGCAGTGCTCAGGGGACCATACGGGATGCTGGGAATCAAACCCGGGTCAGCCATGTGCAAGGCAAATGCTCTACCTGCTTTGCTATTGTTCCAGCCTCCTACTGCCATTTTATTGATTAATGAATATACAGGATTGTAGGAAATTAAACTTTAAGGTTTTTGCACAGATATATTGTGACTATTTATTTACTAAAATCAAACGTTTAAGGTTGCCCGTTCATTGTTTGTTTTCATTCTTTATTATAATTTCCTGTATGCTTAAAATAATTAAATTGAGGTGGTAGAGTTACAGTAGTGCTCAATTTATAGCATTAAATTCTAAATTTACTGCATCCAGCACTGAGAAAGTGCCCATAAAGCAGTTTTATCCACATGTAATGAATCATGCAACAACTTGCAAAATATTTAGTTGTGTACATGTAGTTCAACACTTGTTGGACTTTTTGAGTTTTTTCCCCTACTGTACTAAGTGCTACAATGGACTACAAAGGGGTATGTGTGCATATTTTCACATGAATGATGATGTGTTTTGAAACCAGATACTAATAAGTGGGAGCACTTTTGGGGGTCGGGGGGTGGACTGTACCATACCTGTCAGTGCCCAGGGCTTATCCTGACTCTGTACTCAGGTATAACTCCAGGCGGGTTTGATGCACAATACGGGATATCAGAAATTGGTACCAGGTTGACCATTCGCAAGGCACGTGCCCTACCAGATGTATGACGCTTACCCACTATACTATCTCTGGCCTCGTCCTAGTTTTTTAGGAATTGTTGGATACTGTCCTTTATAAACACCAAAGCAGATGACATTCCTACCTATACTGAATTATGGTCCAGTATCACTCAGTCTTTTCCTGTCTTTTTCGTTCCTGCCATTCTCATTGGTTTCAGTTGATATCACATTGTTGTTTGGATTTGCATTCCCTTATAATCACCGACAACGAACACTTTTCCATGTGCCTACATCATCGGACAGCTTTTAAAAATTGTGTTGCTGTCACTCTTCAAATACTGTGACCTTCAGGTAAGTGCAGAAAATTTCCTTTATTATTTTTTTATCTCTAGGACATTCACTCACAAAACCAGAAGTGATCATCAAGTTGGAGCAAAGAGCAGAACCCTGGATGGTGGATCCCCCA
This sequence comes from Sorex araneus, assembly GCF_027595985.1. Taxonomy (NCBI): domain Eukaryota; kingdom Metazoa; phylum Chordata; class Mammalia; order Eulipotyphla; family Soricidae; genus Sorex; species Sorex araneus. Next base: position 206,395,895 of record NC_073303.1, read on the forward strand.
AAGCACAGTCTCTCAGGTACATGCTGGGTAAAGAGGCTAGCCATGGGGGAAGCAGCAGAAATTTGTTATATTGAAAAATTTGTTGCTAACTTTCCCTCAGGTTCGAGCCTTGTAGCAGTTCTGTGCATGTGTGAGGCTCATGCATTATTCAGTCTCAAAATATGGTTTAGTTATGTTTCACTTTCTTAATGGATGTGTATCTTCAAAATGTAACTCCGAGTGTCTTAGAAATTTGTTGTTGGCCTTAGTGTATCTAGATTCTCAGTTCTTCTATCTTCCTTCATTCCCATAGGTGTCCTTTGAGGTTTATTTTTGTCTCATTTCAGATTTTTGTAGATTGTTTTTGGGCCACACCCAGCAATTCTCAGGGGTTACACCTGGCTCTGCACTCAGGAACTACTCTTGGTAGTGCTAGGGGAACCATATGGGATATCAGAGATTGAACCTGGGTCAGCTGTGTTCATTTCAGATGTTAAAGTGGGAACTGTTGATAATTTGTCTTTGGGATTACCAGTGATTAAAAAATTTCCTTTAGTGGGCTGGGACGATAGCACAGCGGGTAGGGCATTTGTTTGCCTTGCATGCAGCCAACCTGGGTTTGATTCCCAGCATCCCATATGGTCCCCTGAGCACCGCCAGGGGTGATTCCTGAGTGCAGAGCCAGGAGTAACCCCTGTACATTGCCAGATGTGACCCAAAAAGCAAAAAAAAAAAAAAGTTTTTTTAGTATAATTTATTCTTCATAGAAGGTTATTTTAACTAACTAATGGGTCACAGAGATCATATAAAGGTTATGCACTTTGCATGCAGCTAACCTGTTTCAATCTCAAGAGCTGCATGTGGTCACCTAATCATGACCAGTAGTGATTCCTGATCATAGAACCTGTAGTATCCCTGGGTACCGTAGTCTCTCTCACTCATCTCAGGGGTGATGTGGTAGAGAAAGCTTTGAAGATGGCCTGTATTGCAAAAGTGAAATAAAGTGAAATACTTTTTTTTTTTTTTAATCTGTGACATATCCCTTGTTCTCAGAGCTGACTCTAGGCTCTGTCTGCAGAGCTGCTCGAGAGTCCTTTTGTGTACCAGGAATTTAATTGGGTTGGCAGTGTGCAAGTAAAGTACCTTTCCTACTGTATTATACCTCAGCCCCCTCTAAAGTGAAATAAATACTTTTGACCAAGTAATTACGGCACAAAATGATGAAACAACAAAAAACCTTTTCTCATGGGGCCCTAGCAATAGTATAGCAGTTAGGGTGTTTGCCATGCCCGTTGCTGACCCAGGTATGGTCACCACCATCACATATTGTCCCCTGAGCTCACATACTGATCTATGAGTTCAGAGGCAGGAGTAAGTTATAAGAACCATAAGGTGTGGCCCAAAACAAACAAACAACAAAACCTTATATGCAGTTTTCCTGAGAAAGTAGTAGCGTAATACTTAATTAGGAATCAGTAGATATTTGACTTTGTCTAACATCAAGAAACATACTATGCCCTTAAATAAACCAGCCACATTCTAACCGTACCCTAGGATGAGGTAAAACAAACAAAAAACCAATGTATGTACACAATCCATTCCATTTAGTAACTTCTTAGTGACTGCTAGATAGTAGTCTCTTGCATTTATTATATCATAATCCATAAAATATGTGCTATTGCTATTTTCAAGCATAAGTTTTCCTGTACAAGAATCAGTACAAGATATACCCTAGTTAGTATCAGATAATGCACAGAAAAATACAGGGAATCAAATGGTAAGTTAAAATCTCTGTAGCTTGCATAATTATATGAATAATAGATAATATATCCAAATTCTTGTGGCTAAAATAGAAAACAAAAATAAGCACAATTTCATATTAGACTCTTAATGCATTTAATGCATTTATTATTTAATTCATGTTGTAAAAAATCATGTTTTAAAAGCAAATACACTTTTAAAAGAATACCTTTTTTCACTGTGTTTGAAAGAAATTATATTTACAGTATGAATCACAAAAAATGCTTGTTTTCTAATGTGAATATATGTATACATATATATCTCATTTTAGATATCCAGCTTGAGCAAGACTTGATTGAACATAACGAGAGAAAACTGTGTGGACAGTTTTGGCGAGATGAAATTCCCAAGAGGAATAAAAGAGCAAACGAGGGAAATGATTGCAACATTACTTTTAATTCTAGCTCTATCCACGTTTCAGAAGTGACAGTTAATAATGAAAAATATCCTATCATGATTCCCAAGAAACTTGATGCATATACGAACAGTTTTCAAACTAATGATCCTCATGAGATCCACCCTATACAGAATCTTGAGACCTACAAAACATTCTGTAATGTCACTGAACATCCAAAAATGCATGCTGATATAAAACATCATGGAAGTCAGAAAGATGATCAGTGTTCAGTCCTCAATATACATCAGGGAACACATATTTTTGAGAAAACATATGAATGTAAGGAATGTGAAAAAAGTTTATCCCAATCACAAAAACTCAGTGTACATCAGAGAATACACACAGAGGAACAAACATATGAAAAGAAAGAATGTAGAGAAGCTTCATTAGGGACGCCAAACCACATTAAATATGTAAGAATTTACACAGAAGGGGAATCCTGTGAATATAAAGAACGTAGGAAAACTTTCTCATGGAAGTCACAGCTCCTTCAATATGAGAGAATTCACACAGGAGGGAAAACATATGAATGTAAAGAATGTATGAAAATTTTCTCCCGGAAGTCAAATCTCACTATACATATGAGAATTCACACAGGAGAGAAACCCTATGAATGTAAAGAATGTAGGAAAACTTTCTCTTGGAAGTCATCTCTCACACAACATAAGAGAATTCACACAGGAGAGAAACCCTTTGAATGTAAAGAATGTAGGAAATCTTTCACACAGATGTCAAGCCTCACTCAGCATATGAAAATTCACACAGGAGAGAAATCCTATGAATGCAAAGAATGTAGAAAAACTTTCTCACGGAAGTCATTCCTCACTCAACATGTAAGAATTCACACAGGAGAGAAACCCTTTGAATGTAAAGAATGTAGAAAATCTTTCTCCTATAAATCATGCCTCACTGACCATGAGAGAACTCACACAGGAGAGAAACCCTATGAATGTAAAGAATGTAGGAAAACTTTCTCCCATAAATCAAGCCTCACTGACCATGAGAGAATTCACACAGGAGAGAAACCCTATGAATGTAAAGAATGTAGAAAAACTTTCTCCTATAAATCAAGCCTCACTGACCATGAGAGAATTCACACAGGAGAGAAACCCTATGAATGTAAAGAATGTAGAAAAACTTTCACGCAGAAGTCAACCCTCACTCAGCATATGAAAATTCACACAGGAGAGAAACCCTATGAATGTAAAGAATTTAGGAAAACTTTCTCCTATAAACCAAGCCATGAAATATTTCATACAGAAGAGAAACCTTATGACTGTAACGAATTAGGACAATTTTCTCAAGGAACTCATGCTTTACTCTTCATATAAGATTCATAAAGAAGAGAAACCTTATGAATGTAAAGAACGTCAAAACTTTCTCATCTAAACCCTGGCTCACTGAGCATGAGAGAATTCAGAGGAGAGAAATCCTGTGAATGTAAAGATGCAGGAAAACTTTCATGGATGTCACAGCTCACCCAACATGAGAGAAATCACACAGGAGAGAAACCCCATGAATGCAAAGAATATAGGAAAACAGTCATATAGAACTCTGACTTCAATCGTCATAAAAGAATTCCTACAGGACAGAAAACGTTTGATGGTAAAGAATTTAAGAAAACTACCGAAAGTAAAGCCTCAGAATATCAAGCCTGCAGAAACTGATTATATTTTCACCAGAACAAATTCTTTTCTTGGACAAGAAGCTATTCTGCATCTTTTTTTTTTTTTCTTTTTGGGTCACACCCAGCGATGCTCAGGGGTTACTCCTGGCTTTGCACTCAGGAATTACTCCTGGCGGTGCTTGGGGGACCATATGGGAAGCTGGGGATCGAACCCGGGTCGGCCGCGTGCAAGGCAAATGCCCTACCCGCTGTGCTATTGCTCCGGCCCCTGCATCTTTTTTCTTATCTTTCCCATATGCACTTCCTAAGTCTATATTCCTATATGGCTTAGCTGTCTGCAGGAAAAAGAGAAAATATAAGAATAATCATTACTTTTATGGGTGCCTGCTAAAAATATGGCACGTAAACTCCTAATTTTTAATCCTTTGTGAGCTGTCTTTGAGCAGAACCCCAGATTTTTCTTGGAAGCCACAGGATGGAGTCAATGGCATGCAACAAAAGTTTGGGGCTTTTTTTTTTTGGTAATTGCATTATGAGTTCATTGTAATCAGACCACTTAAGTTTGGAAAATGCTTTTCAATGCAATTTTTGGGTAAAAAAATTAATTCAGGAAAAATGTTAAATATATGTTGGTGATCAGCTGAGAATAAAGTATAATTTTATATTTTCCTTAAAAATTTTTACCAAAATTTCCTTCCAACATAAGGGTAGAGTGGAAGGTAGATTGCTCATAGTGCTTGAGTCCCTGCTTGTGGAAGGCCAGAGGCACTGTTTGGTCCGTGGTACTGCCAGGAGCACCTGTGAGTACATTACCATTGGCTCAAGATAAAAAGTGCTTTAAACTTGTAAGATATATTTTTATAGATGCAAAGGTGTTCAATATGAAAAATTGTAAAAAAAATACATTGAGAATGTATCCCTTGGGGCTGGAGTAATATGGGTAGGGAGTTTGCCTTGCACTCGACTGACCTGGGTTTGATCCCCAGCATCCTATATGGTCTCCCGAGTACCGAGTACACTCAGGAGTTATTCCTGAGTGCAGAGCCAGGAATAACCCCTGAGCATTGTTGGTTGACCAAAAAAACCAAAACAATTAAAAATAAAAATAAGAAAATGTGTGCCTGTAGTTATATATTGTTAATTCTTTGTTGGGGGTTGTCTTATCGTCAAAAGGACATTTTGCATCATTACATATATTAGCACACTGTCGCCATTTCTTTTCTTCTTTTATTTTTTCCTTTTTTTAAATGTAGGAGTACGGATATTTATTCAGCCATTGATTAAGCCGATTGAGTTGGGCATGAACTCCACATTATGTTTTTAAAAAAAATTTTTTAAATTGGATGTCCGTGAGATAGACCATTATAATGCTGTTCATAATTGGGTTTCAGTCATGCAATGATCCAGCACCCATCCCTCCACCTCCACATTTCTAGCCACCAATGTCCCCCATTTCCCTACAACCATCCCCCAACGCCCCACCCCTTACCCCCAGCCTCTATCTATGGGAGGCACTTTCCTTCTCTTTCTCTCCTTTTCCTTTTGTGCATTATGGTTTGCAATACAGGTGCTAAGAGGTCATGGTGTCTGTTAAGGGCATTCGGTATTTTTATCAGGATGGTAAGGCCGGAGTAGCTTTTCAATAGGGTGGCCACTTAGGGGTGGAGATGTGACTGCCAAGGCTCCCGGAAGTACAGGGAGGTTGGGTGAGGTAGCCCATCCTGACCCCAAGAAAGCCTGGAGATTTCAGTCACAAAACCTGCATACCAGAATTTTCAACAGATTACATCCTGGTGAGGTTCGTCCTGAGATAGTAGAGTCAGGCCAGGGGTATGGTGGCAATTTTAGGTTGTGGAAGCAAGTGGCTGCTGGGGGCTCTGCTTGGGCAGGCACAGGTCAACCTGCCCCCCTTCGATTTACCCTGGTCCGTTCAGCCATGCGTGGATCCGAGCTTAACTGTGGCTTTGGATCTCTTTTAAGATTTATCTATGGGTCTCCAAAATAAGGCAAATCAATGAGCTTGTATAGATGAGCTGGAGGTGGTTTGTGGGCATGGCTCCCTCATACCTAACTTTTGGTCGTTTAATTTCTTGGTAAACTTGGTCCCAAGTTGTTGGGGTACAGCCAAAGGCACAACGGCAATTTTGGGGTATCAGGAAGCTTGAAGGCACCATCAGGCTGCTGATGTACTCGCCCCGCAGGTACAGGTTGACCTGTTGGTGGCACTATACACCCTGTTGACATTTCTTGTTTCATAAGAAACACAATGATTTAAGAGAAGTTGCTGGAACAATGGTATTATTGCTGGGCAATGATATTGAAATCATGAGAATTATTTTTTTCTGGCTAGGCCCAGCAGCCTCCACACCTAAACTTGAATCTCGCAAGGGGCTATTGGGAAGGTACATATACAATATTTAGCCATCCTCCAAACTGCCTTGGCCTTGAATTCTCTGTATATATAAGAACTGTCATGTAAGAATTATCACTCAGGTGTGAGGTCTGAGCTATCGTACCTCACACGCAAGTGATAATTTAGGACAGTATGTTGGGCATTTGCTTTGCACTCAGTCAACCAGGTTTGATCCCATATGGTCCTCAGAGCCCCACCAGGAAGAGTTCCTGAGCACATAGGAATAACCCCTGAGCACACTGGGTGTGGCCTGAAAACTTTTTTAAAAAAGTATTTTGTGTTACAGAGAGTTAGCCAAACAGTTAAGGCACTTTCCTTACTTGTGTCTGGCCTGGGTTCCATCCCCAGCATCCCATAGGGTCTCCTTAACCCAGCCAGAAGTTATCCCTGAGTTCACAACCAGGAATAAGCTCTGAACACCACTAGTTATGACTTCAAACCCCCTCCCCACCCCCACCCCCATACACAAATCCTTTTCTTATTTTGGTACTGGAGAGAATCTGAGCACATGTGTAACCTGTGGCAGGCTTGGGTTCAATCCCTGGCCCTCCATGGCTTTTTGTACCACTGGTACAAAATCCTAAAAAAAATAATCCTTGGGGTGAAAATAGGAGACTGGAAAATAAGTGGTAGAGTACATTCCTAGCATGACACGACCCTGAAAAAATTTTTTTAAGAGCACATTTAATTTTGTTTATCCATTTTGATTTTGGGCCACCCCTGACATTGCTCAGGGTATATCCATTGCTCTCAGCTCAAGGATCACTCCTGGTGTGCTGGGACCAGCCCTGATTGAACAGGCCTTAAGCAGAGATGCCATGCAGATTGAGAAATGAAGCAGAAATGAGAGAGAAAAAGCATGGAGTCGGGGAGGGGGCAACAGCCTGGATGTTTACTTATGTAAGAAGTTGGAAGTGTCCTGTGTGTTTATTTTTTGGCCACACCCATCAATGTTAAGGAGTTACTTCTGGCACTGTGTTCAGGGATAACTCCTGGTGGTGCTCAAGGAACCAAATGGGCTGCTGGGGATCGAACCCAGGCCAGCTGGAATCCAAAGCAGTTGCACAGCCTGCTGTACTGTCGCTCCAGCCCTGGCGGTACCCTGTTTGGAAGTTGAAATTTGAACAAAGACTTGAAGGGAGTGAGGGAATCAGGTAAAGCATATCCAGAGTGGTCTTCCAGTAGGTGAAGGCTGGTAGCTGGGTCATGCAACTGAATTGTGGGAGAGATGTGGAAAGGCTTCATCGTTCTAGTTCATTCCGGATAAAACAAGCCTTTGAGGGCTGATGACATAGCAAAGGGCTAGTGTGCATTTATGCTTAAGGCCTTACCTTGGTCCCTCTCACTGCATGGTCCCCTGAACAATACCATCATTGCCCATGAGCACTGAATTGAAAATAGCCATGGAGCACCAACAGGTGTGGCTCAAAATGAAAATTAACAATCAGACAAAAAAACTTTGAAAGGAAATTTTCTCTTTTCTTGGGACAAATCAAGACATTCTTTTGTATGCGTGATGTAGTGACTTCTTTTTCCATAGAATCACTCTGCTATGTCAAGCTATCCTGTTACAAAGCAGAGGTTTCTTCAGGGAGACTGTTTCAGATGTTTGGATAATCAAATGATATAAAGAAGCAAGAAATAACATCCCTGAATATTAGCAGGATGCAATTCCTTCAATCTCTCCATATCTCCTAATGGGGGTAAAAGGGCCAATTTGTTTCTGAGATCAAGATTGTGCTTTGGATTTCAGATTACAATTTCAATTCTAGGTCCAGGTGGAGATGTGTAGTTGTTCTGGGATACTAGGATTTGGGAAATTTAGACGTATTTGTGTTTAGAATTTATAAGGGAGCATGCATTTTCACTGTTTATTCAGCTTATATTGTTAATATTTATGATGGGTAGACCCAAAATCTTCCTGCACCTCATCTATCACCAAAGTGCCAATATTTCTCCACCATGACTCTCACTTCTTTTTAATTTGTTTACTCCATCCCAACCCCTATATTGCTGATAATCCCCAACTGATACTCTTTCCTCCTCTTTCTTTCCTCTAATTTTTTGGGGTCACACCAGGCCATGCTCAGGGCTGACTCCTGGCTCTGCGCTCAAGAATTACTCATTGTTGGGGGTTGGAGCGATAGCATAGCGGGGAGGGCGTTTGCCTTGCATGCGGCCGACCCGGGTTCTAATCCCAGCATCCCATATGGTCCCCTGAGCACCGCCAGGGGTAATTCCTGAGTGAAGAGCCAGGAGTAACCCCTGTGCATCACAGGGTATGACCCCAAAACCAAAAAAACCAAAAAATTAAAAAAAGAAAGAATTACTCGTTGCATGACTCAGGGGGCCATAAGGGGTATGGGATATCCAACCCTGGTTGGCAGAATGCAAGGCAAGTGCCTCTCCCTGCTGTACTATCGCTCTGGCCTGCTGTTCTTATTTATATGCACAAAAGCCTATCATTTTCCCCCCCATTGCACATGCCCTATTCACTTGCTCACTTCGATCTTATTTACATAGATGTGAAATACAATGATCTTTTCAGACCATGATGTGCTGAAAATAGAAGTGAATCACACACACAAACAGAAAATAAAATCAAACACCTGAAATTAAACAGGTCACTACTGAACGAGTGACTTAGAAAGGAAATCAAAAGATTCCTGGAAACGAACGAAAATGAGGACACGAGCTACCAGAAATTATGGGACATGGCAAAAGCTGTGTTGAGGGAATTTTATAGCTCTGCAAGCATTCTTCAGGAAGGAAGAGCAAGCCCACATAAACTACCTAACATCACAGCTTAAGAGTTTGGAGAATGACCAACAAAAGGAGCCCAACCCAGGCAGGAGGAAAGAAATAATAAAACTTAGAGCAGAAATTAACGAGATGGAAGCCCCCAAAACATTCTGAAAGATCAATGAAACAGAGCTGGTTCTTTGAGAAAATAAAAAAGATCAATAAACCTCTAGCAAGACTCACAAAGAAAGGGAGAGAGAAAATCCTAATAAGCCGAATCAGAAATGAAAAGGGGGACATCACAACAGAAACTATAGAAATTGAAAGAATAATCAGAGATTACCTTGAGAATCTTTATTCCACGAAACAAGAAAACCTCGAAATGGATAAATTCCTGGATTCCTATAGCCTCCAGAGGCTGAACCAAGAAGACCTGGAGTACCTGAACAGACCTATCACCATCAAGGAAATTGAAACAGTAATAAATAGTCTCCCCAGAACAAAAATCCTGTCCCAGATGGATTCACTACTGAATTCTTCCAAATCTTTAAAGAAGACTTATTCCCAATTCTTTTAAAGCTTTTCCAAGAAGTTGAAGAATCAGAAACACTTCCAAACAGTTTCTATGAAGCAAATATCACCCTGATCCCAAAAGCAGACAGAGACCACAAAGAAAGAGACTTACAAGCTGATATCCCTGATGAACACAGACACAGATCCTGAATAAAATCCTAGTAAAGAGAATCCAACGACTCATCAAAGACCTCATACACCATGACCAAGTAGGATTCATCCCGGGGATATAAGGATGGTTTGACACTCGCAAATCAACATAATCCATCATATTAAGAAAAGATAAAAACCGTATGACCATATAAATAAACAGAGAGAGCATTTGACAATGCTGAAGCACCCATTATATGATGAAAACTCTCAGCAAAATGGGCATTGAAGGAACTTTCCTCAATATAGTCAAATCCATCTACCACAAATCCATGGCAAGTATCATTCTCAATGGGGAGAAACTAAAAGCCTTCCCTCTAAGATCGGGGAAAAGACAAGGTTGCCCACTCTCACCACTCCTATTCAACAGTGTACTGGAAGTTCTGGCCATAGTAGTTAGGCAAGAAAAAGATACCAAGGTATACAGAGAGGAAATGAAGAGGTTATTACTATTATCACTATTTGTGGACTACTTGTTTAGAAAATCCTAAAGACTCTACAAAAAAAGCTCCTAGGAACAATAGGTTTATATAGTAAAGTGGCAGGCTACAAAATCAACACCCCAAAGTCCATGGCTTTCTCATATACAAATAATGAAAAAAAAGAAAGACTTAAAAAACAATCCCATTCACAATAGTGCCTCAGAAAATCAAGTATCTGGGAATCAAATTAACTAAAGAGGTGAAGGACCTATACAAGGAAAATTATAAAACACTACTTCAAGAAATAAAAGAGGACACTAGAAAATGGAGACACATCCCCTGCTCATGGATAGGGAAGATTAACATTATCAAAATAGCAATACTCCCCAAAGCACTATACAGACTTAATGTGGTCCCTATCAGGATACCCATAACATTTTTCTTTTCTTTTTGGTTCATACCCGATGCTGCACAAGTTACTCTTGGCTCTTCACTCAGGAATTACTCCTGGCGGTGCTCAGAGGACCATACGGGATGCTGGGAATCGAACCTGGGTCTGCTGCATGCAAGTCAAATGCCCTCCTGCTGTGCTATCACTTCAGACCCACACATGACATTTTTCAAAGAAATAGACAAAACACTCTTGAAACTCATATGGAACAGTAACTCCCCAGGAATAGCCAAAGCAATCCTTGGGAAAAAGAAGGTGGGTGGAATCACCTTCCCCAACTTCAAACTGTACTACAGAGCAGTAGTAAGTAAAATAGTATGGTTTTGCGCTAGAAACAGACTCACAGGCCAATGGAGCAGAATTTAATATTCTGTTCCAGATTCTCAGATATATGGCCACTTAATTTTTGATAAAGCAGCAAGAAACGTGGAATGGAACAAGGAAAGCCTCTTCAACATGTGGTGCTGGGAAAACTGGATAACTACCTGCAAAAAAATGAACTCTGACCTCCGTCTAATGCCAGGTACAAAAGTCAAGTCAAAGTGGATTAAAGACCTCAATATCAGACCTGAATCCATAAGGTACATGGAGGAAAATGTAGGTAGAACCCTCCATGACATTGAAGCTAAAAGTATCTTTAAGGATGAAACACCACTGACCATGCAAGTGGAAACAAACATAAACAAATGGGACTACATCAAACTAAAAAGCTTCTGCACCTCAAAAGAAACAGTGACCAAAATACAGAGAGAGCCCACAGAATGGGGAAGAATATTTACCCAATACCCATCTGATAAGGGATTAATATCCAGGATACATAAGACTCTACTAGAGTTGTACAAGAAAAAGCCCTCCAACCCTATCAAGAAATGGGGAGAAGAAATGAACAGAAGCTGGGGGCTGGAGTGATAGCACAGCGGGTAGGGCGCTTGCCTTGCACGCGGCCGACCCGGGTTCGATTCCCAGCATCCCATAGGGTCCCCTGAGCACTGCCAGGGGTAATTCCTGAGTGCAGAGCCAGGAGTGATCCCTGTGCATTGCCGGGTGTGACCCAAAAAGCAAAACAACAACAACAACAACAACAACAAATGAACAGAAGCTTCCTCAAAAAAGAAATACAAATGGCCAAAGGCACATGAAAAAATACTCCACATAGCTAGTCATCAGGGAGATGCAAATCAAAACAACAAAGAGATATCATCTCACACCATAGAGACTGGCCCACATTCAAAAGAACAAAAGCAACCAGTGCTGGTGTAGATGGGGGGAAAAAGTGACGCTCATTCATTGTTTCTGGGAATGCTGACTGGTTAATCTTTTCTGGAAAGCAATATAGACATTCCTTCAAAAACTAGAGATTGAGTTTCCATATGACCCCGCAATACCACTTCTGGGAATATATCCTGAGGGTGCAAAGAAGCACAGTTGAAATGACATCAGCACCTATATGTTCATTGCAGCACTGTTGACAATAGCCAGAATCTGGAAACAACTTGAGTGCCCGAGAACAGAGGACTGGTTAAAAAAACTTTGATACATCTCCACAATGGAATATTATGCAGCTTCTAGGAGAGGTGGTCATGAAATTTGCTTATAAGTGGATGGACATGGAGAGTATTGCAACCATAATGCCCAAAAGTAGAGAGGGGGAAATTGTCTGCCATAGGGGCAGAGGGAAGGTGGGAAAGGGTTGGGGTATACTGGGGACATTGGTGGTGGAGGATATGCCCTGGTGGAGGGATGGGTGTTTGATCATTGTATGTTTGGAACTCAAACATGAAAGCTTGTAACTGTCTCATGGTGATTCAATTAAAAATAATAAAAAGAATATTTACCCAATATGCCTCTGATAAGAGATTAACATATACCAGGATATACAAGACAGTAGTAGAAGTGTACAAGAAAAAACTTCCAACCCCATCAAAAAGTGGGGATAAGAAATGAACAGAAGCTTCATTAAAAGAGAAATACAAATGGCCAAAAGGCCCATGAAAAAATGCTCTATACGTCGCTAATCGTCAGAGAGATGCAAATCAAAACAACAATGAGATATCATCTCACACCAAAGAGACTGGCACACATTCAAAAGAACAAAAGCAACCAGTGCTGGCATGGATGTGGGGAGAATGGGACTCTCTGTTTTGTTGGTGGGAATGCTGACTGGTCTAGGCTTTCTGGAAAACAATATGGGCATTCCTTCAAGAACTAGAAATTGAGCTTCCACATGACCCCGAAATACCACTTCTGGGAATATATCCGGAGGGTGCAAAAAAGCACTGTAGAAATGACATCTGCACCTGTATGTTCATTGCAGCATAAGTTACTAAGACAATGATGGTTGGAGGAATTGTTTGGGATGGGAGATGTGTGCTGAAAGTAGGTAATGGACCAAATGTGATAGCCTCTCAGTATCTGTATTGCAAACCATAATGCCCAAAGGTAGAGGGAGAGTATGGAGAAAATTGTCTGCCATGGAGGCAGGGGGAGGGCTGGAAAGGGGGGGTATACTGGGCATATTGGTGGTGAAGAATGTGCACTGGTGGAGGGATGAGTGTTCAATCATTGTATGACTGAAACTCAAACATGAAAGTTTTGTAACTATCTCAGGGTGATTCAATAATAAAAAAAATCAGATGTAATCCAGTATTTATCTTTCTACTTCCAACTTATTTTGTGGAACTGTTTAAGACTTTTGGACTAATCAAAAAGATCTAACAAAACATAAGGACTTCATATAAGAAAGAACATTTTTTTTTTGGGTCACACCCAGCGATGCTCAGGGGTTACTCCTGGCTTTGCACTCAGGAATTACTCCTGGTGGTGCTTGGGGGACCATATGGAAAGAACATTTTTATTAAAGCTTGGTAGTATTTCATTGTGTATAATATCTACTATTTTTTTGTTCTAAGACCACATCGGCTAAGCTCAGGGCTTGCTCCTGGCTCTATGCTCAGAAATCATTTTTGGCAGGGGTTGGGGGGTCATATATGGCACTTGGTGATTGTCGTATATAAGGCAAACACCCTATCTGGTGTACTATCACTCTGACCCCCTTCTTCCAGTTTTTAAATATTAGGATTCTAGTGATTTCTGAGTGCAGTGCCAGGAGTAACCCTTGAGCACCACTGGGTGTGATTCCCCCACCCCCCCAAAAAAAAATCCCAAAGTGCTGTTGTACCTGTCCTTACTTGGGCCACACAACTTAAGTACTGGTGTTTTGAGAGAACCTTAGTACTGAAACTTCACAACAGCAGGTGGCGCGCTCTCCCATTCAGAGATGTCCGCATTCTCTCCTGAAAGTGTTACCCTCTCAGCCTCCTATGTGCTAAATAAAACCACGTTACTTCACTATTCATTTTCTCTTGATTTCCCACCCCCCACCCCCGCCTCCACTGCAAGAACAGGCAAAACACTTGAGAAGCGTGAGTGCATCTCAAGACTGACTTTCCTTTTCTGCAGTGCTCCCGGCAGACCTTTACAGCCCTGCCCCACCCGTGCCCATTCTCTACCACCAATGTTCCCAGTATCCCTCCCACCACCCTCACCCCGTCCCCTCTACCCCATCCCAACTCTGTGGTGGGCACATTCCTTTATTCTCTCTCTCCTTTTGGGTGTTATGATTTGCAATTCAGGTAATACGTGGCTGTCATGTTTGGTCTATAGTCTACTTTCAGCACTCATCTCCCATCCCGAGGGAGCTCTCCAAGCACCCTTTACTTGGTGGTCCCTTCTCTATCTCAGCTGCCTTTTCCCCCAGCATATGAGGCCGGCTTCCAAGTTGTGGAGGAATTCTCCTGGCCCTTATCTCTACTATCCTTTGGTGTTAGTCTTCCAATATGTTACTTTATATTCCACAGATGAATGCAATCTTTCTCTGTCTGTTCCTCTCTTCCTGACTAATTTCACTGAACATGATACTCAGGTCCACAGTGTTTTCCAAAAGGGCTGAACCAGTCGGCATTCCCAGCAGCAGTGAAGGAGAGTCCCTTTCTCCCCACATCCATGCTAACACTGGTTGCCTTTGTTCTTTTGGATGTGGGCCAGTCTCTGTGGTGTGAGGTGGTATCTCATTGTTGTTTTGATCTCCATCTCCCTTATGATTAGTGATGAAGAGCATTTTTTCATGTCCCTTTTGGTCATTCAGATTTCTTCTTTGAGAAAGTTTTTTGCTCATTTCATCGCCCCATTTTATGATGGGATTGGATGTTTTCTTCTTGTAGAGTTTAACCAGTGCCTTGTATATCCTTATCAGAGGGCATTGGGTGAATATCCTTTCCCATTCTGTAGACTGTCTTTGTTTTCTGGTTGCTGTTTCCTTTGAAGTGCAGAAGCTTCTTAGTTTAAAGTTTCCGACCATAGACTAGGCCCTCATTTCTACTGTCTTTGGGTATTATCACATACTACACTTTTTTAATGAGTGAATCATCCTGCTTGTCCCTGTCCTGACTGATTTCACTCTCCACGTCCATCCATATGTAAGCAACTTTCATGGCTTCATTTTTTGTAACAGCAGCATAACGCTCCATTGTGTGGAACATATTTTCTTTATCCCCTCATTGCTCTTGGTCATTTGAGTTGTTCCCAGATCCCGGATATTGTGAATAGTTCCTGTGAAGAAAAGTGTGAGCGTTGGGGGTCCCGGAAGGCTTAGGGCTGTAGGTCCTCTTTAATAGTTTGAAAGAATGCACTCAATAAATCCATCTCATCTGGGCCTGGGCTTTTGTTTTAGGGAAGACTTTTGATTACCATTTCAATTTCCTTAACAGTGATATGTCGATTCAGGTATTCGAAATCATCTTGATTCATCCTTGGGAGGTTCCAGGGGTTCAGGAATTTATCCGTTTCTTCTAAGTTCTCTCATTTTGTGGGTAAAGATTCTCAAAGTAATCTCTGACGATCCTTTGAATTTCTGTGGAGTCTGCTGTGATGCGATGTTCGCTCTTTCATCTCTGATTCAGTTTAGGAGGGTTCCCTCACTCTCCCTTCCTCTGTAAGTCTTGCTAGCAGTTTATCTTGGATGTGGTTCCTGTATGCTCAGTAGTGCAGAACTGGTGGGCAGTCGTTTCTCTGCTTGTGGTGCTTCCCAAGGTCAAGTGCTTCTTTCAGTGGCTATCAGATTCTCTTAGTGTCCCCCTCATTTCCTTAGGGAACCCATGGGGGGCATATTTCCTTCCAGGCTGTGACCGTTGGGGCTTCCAGAACTATGGGGGTTGGAGGGAGGCTTCCCACACTCCTTTGAGAAGACACTAGAGTTTTCAGCCTGAAAACCAGTGTACGTGGAATTTTCATTGGTTTGATGTCTTAGTCGTGAAGCAGGGGAGTTGGGCCGTTGGCATGGCGGCAGCTGTAGGGGGCTCTGTAGGGCGTGGGTTCGGGTGCTAGGAGTTCAGCATGGAAGCAACTTGGTTCAACCCCATTGGCGCCATGGGTCTTCACGAAGACCAGTGCACCTGTGAACTTTAGCAGCTTTCGCTTGCGTTTCTTCCAAGGTTAGTCATCATCTGTAAAGCAGGGCCAAAACGTTTACAGGGTGGCGGCTGTGGGATGTAAACTGTGTTCTCTTGAGTACACATATTTCTCTTTCTTGCCTCTTCCACTTCAAGTAAGTTTCTTTAAAGATTTTTCATCACAGGAAAAAAAAAACTGTGCTGTTTTTAGAACACAAATCCCAAGGCTACCAAAGAAATCAAAGCTCTATGGAGTGAACACACAACTTTATGAAGTCTACCCACAGTTGGTGCTTTATTACTAGATCCCGATATTTTAGGTTTTAGGCATAAATAGTGCAGAATAACTTGAAATTTTATACTATCTCATGCATAACACTATTTAATAACTCTATAATACAGTTGTAGAGGTGAATTCTAATTCTCTGACAATCCACTACATTAGTCCCCTAATAATCTATACATTTTTACTTATTTTTAATTAATTAATTTTTTTGTTTGCTCTGCCTCTAGAGACATACAGGATGCAAGACCCGGCGATGCACAGGGGTTACTCCTGGCTCTGCACTCAGGAATGACTCCTGGCAATGCTCAGGGGACCATGTGGGATGCTGGGAATCGAACCCGGGTCAGCTGCGTACAAGGCAAACACCCTACCCGCTGTGCTATCACTCCTGGCCCTCTATACATTTTTAAAGAGCTGAATATGAAGTGATCCACATAAAACATCTGTGTTTTTCCTCCAGTTCAAAAGAGGAACAAATAAAAATGTCAGAAAATATTTGTTTCTTGACTTTATGGGCCCTGCATTTTTCCTAGAGATTATTGTGTTTTCCTTTCTGGATTTTAAGTATCATGTATATTTGATTTGGGGGCTATACTTGGTGGTACTCAGGTTTACTCATGGCTCTGTTGTTGGAGATTTCTACTAGCTCTTCTCCGAAGACCACATGTGCTGCTGGGATCAAAGGGCAGTAAGCAACACGTAAGGCAAACACAACTACCCTGGTACTGTCTCTCTGGCCTTCATTAACTTTTTTTTTTAATGAAGCGAGAAGGTTTTTATTACAAAAATTTGAGGAAGAGAGGGAGAAAAGTACATGTTCAGGAGGGAACACAGGCTTCTCCAGAGTGGAAGTAGGTCAGCAAAGAAACAGAGAGAGAAACAAGCAAGATACATATTCAAAGGACAACATGAGCTTGAAGAGCAAGCTCATTTACATATTTTAGGTTTTTGCTCCTGCAATAAAAATCTAGGGTATAATTAGTACTTTGTTATATTAGTCTACATTTGAAAACAATTCTACATAAATGGGCTAAAAATATCTTGAAAAACTGGGGCTGGAGAGATAGCACAGCATTTGTCTTGCATGCAGCTGACCCAGGTTTGATTCCCAGCATCCCATAGGGTCCCCTGAGCACTGCCAGGAGTAATTCCTGAGTGCAGAGCCAGGAGTAACCCCTGTGCATCGCCAGGTGTGACCCAAAAAGCAAAAAAATAAATATCTTGAAAAACTATGAATGATTTAAACCAGACTACTATTTCCTATATATTTTAATATAGGTTCTTTGATAAAATAAACAAGATTAACTGCTAGCAAAACTCACAAAGGAAGAGAGAGTGAGAGAACCCTAATAAACTGAATCAGAAATGAAAGAGGGAACATCACAACAGACACCACAGAAATTCAAAGGATCATCAGAGATTGGGCTGGAGCGATAGCACAGCGGGTGGGCTTTCGCCTTACACGCTGGCCTACCTGGGTTCGATTTCTCTGTCCCTCTCGTAGAGCCTGGCAAGCTACTGAGAGTATCCCGCCCACACAGCAGAGCCTGGCAAGATACCTGTGGCATATTTGATATGCCAAAGAGAGTAACAACAAGTCTCACAATGGAGACGTTACTGGTGCCCGCTCGAGCAAATCAATGAGCAATGGGATGACAGTGACAGTGACAGTGAATAGACCTATCACTATTAAGGAAATTGAAATGGTAATCAAAAGTCTTCCCTAAAACAAAACCCAGGCCCAGATGAGATGGATTAATGAGTAAATTCTTTCAAATTATGTGTTACAAATATCGTAGTATGTGATAATACCCGAAGACAGTAGAAACGAGGGCCGAGAGGACTAGTCTATGGTCAGAAACTTTCCACAAAGGCAGGGAGAGTGCACCTGGGGTAGTGAAGTGACCACTAGGACAGTGATAATTGGAAATGATCACTCAGCAAAAACTGGGTGCTGAAAGGAGGTAAAGTGATGTACATGATACATGATACCCCTTCAGTAACAGTATTGCAAATCACAGTGCTTAAAAGGAAAACAAGAGAAAGAGAGAGAGAGAGAGAGAGAGAGAGAGGAGAGAGGGAGAAAGACTTCCATAGAGGCAGGTGGAGAGGGTGGGGAAGGGTAGTGGGCAGGAGGGAAACGGGGGACATTGATGGCCGGAAATGTGCGCTGGTGATATAAGTCATAAACAACTTTGTAACTATATATCTCACAGTGATTTTAACAAGAATAATAGGAAAGACAAAGTGCTATGATCATACCAATCGATGGATAGAAAGCTTTTGACAAGATTCAGCATCCATTCATGTTAAAAACTCTCATCAAAGTAGGCGTGGAAGAAACCTTCCTCAAGATAATAATGACAAAAAAGCCCACAGCCAATATCCAATATTCCCTTTGTTTGTTTGGGGTCATGCCTAGCAGTGCCCAGGTCTACTCCTGGATCTGCACTCAGAGGTCACTACTGGTGTGCTAAGGGGACCACATGGCATGCTAAGGACCATACCTGGGTTGGCTGCATGCAAATAAAATGCCCTACATACAGTACTATTGCTCCAGTCAAACCAATATTGTTCCTTTTGGATTTCTTTTGCTTTTTGGGTCACACCGAGTGATGCTTAAGGGCTAGTCTTGGCTCTACACTCAGGAATCACTCTGGGCAGTGCTTGGGGAACCATATGGGATGCCAGGGATTGAACCCAGGTCAGCCGCATGCAAGGCAATCACCCTCTGCTGTAATATCGCTCAGCTCCCCCCAATATTGTCTTAGCAGTGAAAAACTTTATTATTCTTAACAATGACATTACTGTTTATGTCAGGCATAAGGCAAGTATGTCTGCTGTCTCACTCTTATTCAACAGTGTATTAGGAGTTCTAGCAATAGCAATCAGACAAGAAAAAGAAATTTAAGGGATCCTAATAGGAAAAGAAGTCAAATTGTTATGGGTTGCAGGTGACGTAATATACAAAGAATACCCTAAACAGTTCACCAAATCTTAGAAATAATAAATCAATACAGCAAAGTGGCCAACTATAAAGTTAATACACAAAAATCAGTCACATTTTTATATACAAATAATGAATCAGAGGAGAAAGAGATCAAAGCGTCTAACCATTTAAAATAGTGTCCCAAATCATCAAGTACCTAGGAATAAAAAAAGAGGTGGGAGACTCAGAAATAAATCTCAGAACCCAGCGGCTTTTGGCAGAAATGCATCCAGACTTTGCATTAGGTTACCGGCCCCAGGTGGGCAATGGTGCTGTCCCTCTGCAGCTTCCCCCTCGTGGCTCGGTGGTCGCTATTTTCCAGAGGCCAATGGACAGCTAGGTATGGGCCTGCAGTGACGAGACATGCGGGGCCTCATGGGATGGGGGTGGAGCCAGCCCTTTCCTCCCCTGCCCCAGTGAGGACCTGAGTTGGCTCTCACGATCGGTCCCTCTGGTTACTGATCAAGCGGCTTAAGCCATGATCCCAGGGACTCAGAAACAAATTTCGGAACCCAGCGGCTTTTGGCAGAAATCCCTCCAGATTTAATTATTAAAATTTCAGAGTTCCAAAATTGTAGGGCTGCAATATGCTATTCATAATCAGCAATAGAAAACAAATTGTCTAATGCTGCCTTTTTGGCAGATCTGCGTGCTGGGTAATATCCCAAATGATAATGGTGGGTCTAGTGTCAAAATAGGAGAGGCTGGCAAGCTACTGAGAGTATCTCGCCTCCATGGCAAAGCCTGGCAAGCTCCCCGTGGAGTATTTGATATGCCAAAAACAGTAACAACAAGTCTCACAATGGAGATGTCACTGGTGCCCGCTCCAGCAAATCGATGAGCAATGGGATGACAGTGACAGTGACAATCAAAGTAGAGAGAGAGTAATGTGGAAATCATCTGCCACACAGGTAGGGGGAGGGTGTGGGATGGGGGATATACTGGGGTTTTTGGTGGTGGAAAATGTGCACTGGTGAAGGGGTGGGTGTTTCATCATTGTATGATGAAACTTAAATCCTAAAGCTTTGTAACTGCTCTCATGGTGATTCAATAAATACATTTATTAAAAAAATGAGGTGGATGATTTATACCATGAAAACCTTAAAAAAACCCAAGGAATAGAATAAGACCTTAGGAAATGGGAAAATATTCCATGCTCATGGATAGGAAAAGAAAATACTGTCAAAATGAGCATCCTTTCTAAACAACTATACAGATTCAATGCACCCTCTATCCAACTCAGATGATAAGGGTTGGAGCAATAGTACAAAGGGTAGCATTTTACCTTGCACACAGCTGATTTGGGTTTGATACTTGGCATCCCAGAGGGTCTCCTGAGCCCATCAGAAGTGATCACTGAGTACAGTGCCTGGAGTAAGCCCTGAGCACTGCCGGGTGTGGCTCAGAAGCAAAAACAAATTCAGATGACATTCTTCAAAGACTTAGAACAGTCAATAAAGTTTGTATGAAATCATAATGGACCCATAATAGCCAAAATTATACTAATAAATAAGAAACTGGGAGACATCTTATTACTTAACTTGACCCAAACTATAAAGCAACAGTGATGAAAATAGAGTGGTAATGAAACAAGGATAGACTCTGACCAATGTCTTGAATTGAGCATTCAAGGACAAAGTCCCACATATAGAGTCAGTTAATATTTGACAAAGGAGATGAACATATGTAATGAAGTAGACATAGACTCTTCAACAAATGTGCTGGGAAAACTGGAAAACCTTTGCAGCTGGACCCATGTTTCACACGTTACACAAGTCAATTCAAAGTAGATCAAAGACTTTGAGGTCAGAACAGAATCTATAAAATATATGGAGGAATATATAGGCAGAAGGCTCCAAGATTTGGACCTTAAAGGTGTCCTTACTGATACGATGCCACTGGCAAAGGCAATAAAATAAAACTAACAAATTGGACTACACGTAATTAAGGAGTTTCTGCAGGGCAAAAGAAACAGGATCTGACACTAAGAGACAATTAATTGAATGGAAAAAAAAATATTTGCACTTGGGGCCGGAGCGATAGCACAGCGGGTAGGGCGTTTGCCTTGCACGCGGCCGACCCGGGTTTGATCCCTGGCATCCCATATGGTCCCCCAAGCACCGCCAGGAGTAATTCCTGAGTACAAAGCCAGGAGTAACCCCTGAGCATCGCTGGGTGTGACCCAAAAAGCAAAAACAAAAAATATTCACACTCAACACATCTGATGAAGGGTTCATACCCAGGATATATAAAGTACTTAGAAAGATTAACAACAACAGCAAACCATTAAAAAAAACCCTATTAAAAATAGGGAGAGGAAATGAATAGGCACTTCTGTGAGGAAGACAGGCAAATGCCAACAAGCACATAAAAATGCTCATCATTACTTATTATTAGGGAAATCCAAATCAAGACAATAGTGAGGTATCATCTCACACCAGAGAGAATGGTACATATGATACATGTCAAAAGTACTGGCCAGGGGGCTAGAGCAATAGTGGGTAAGGTGTTGGCCTTGCACGAGGCCAAGCTAGATTCTCTCCTCGGCAATCCATATACTCCCTATGATAAGTCCACCTGGAGTTCTCCCTAAGTACAGAGCCAGGAATATGTCCTGAGCACCGCCAGGTGTCACCCCAAAACAAGCAAACAAACAAATATGGCAGAAATAATCTGTGCTGGCAGGATTGTGGTGAAAAGGGAACTCTCGTCCATTGCTGGTGGGAATACTTGCTGTCCAGTTCAACCCCTATGAAAACATGGGGGGTTTCTCAATTGAATAAGAACTGAACCTCCACATAACTCAGCAATGCCACATCTGGGTATCTATCCCCAGGGCATAAAGACACTTATCCAAAAGGATTTATGCACACCATTTATTACAGCATTCAGTACAATAGCTAAGATCACTGTATCACTGTCACTGTCATCCTGTTGTTCATCGATTCGCTCAAGCAGGTGCCAGTAACCTTTCCATTCATCCTAGCCCTGAGATTTTAGCAGCTGCCTTTCTTTACTCATCCTTCCCAATGGTGCTGCATTGGAGGCTCTTTCAGTGTCAGGGGAATGAGACCCATCATTGTTACTGTTTTTGGCATATTGAATATGCCACCAGGAGCTTGCCAGGCTAGCTAAGATACAAACTCAAATTAGGGTGCCAACCATAGATGGGGGGTTCACAAAGATGTGACATATATTTATATGTATATATGTATATACACACAATGGAATACTATGAAGCTGTCAGGAATGATGAAATCATAGTTTGCTACAATGTGGATGGAACTGGGAGATATTATGCTAAATGAAGTAAACTAGAAGGACAAACACAGGATTATCTCATTTATGTGCAGCATGTAAAATAATAGGAGGAGAGAATGCAGCCTATTAAAGAGAGGACGCCTAGATCACCCTTGATCCAGAGTATGAGGAGGAAGAAAGAGAAGGAAAGAAATTGAGAATGGAAGGAAGAAGAGGCAGATGCCAAAGGGAGAAGGCATGAGTAAAAATGACTTCATTTTCAAGAGATATTTGTTTTGGCTTTAAATAAATTCTAGGGATTCAGTAAAAATTCAGTCTGATATTTTTGTCCTGGACCCTGCCATTTATAATTCTTGCTTTGCTAAATCAGTGGAGACATAACTGTTTTAATGAAAATCAAGGACTGACAGAAGCCCCAGGGTGAAGCAATTATTCTGAATTGCTTATTTTGACAAGATCAATGTACAGCATTTGCTTTCTTCTAAGTGAAATCAACGGTCTCTGAGTTTATTTTCTTGTCTTCTGCAGAACTCCGCAGAATCATGCTGACGAAACATGATGAAACCGATGAAGAGATGTTTGTGAGTTTAACACAGGATGGAAATTTAATTAAAAACTTTTCTAAATTGATCCATGGAGCCCTTTGCAGCTAAGAGAATAATAATTTGTTATTCCATGGACAAATCAGAAAGTTGCCAAGCTTAAACTGACTTAAAGTCTCTGGGGGAAGAAGTCACTTACTTGCTTTTATAACCCTGGATATACACACAGACTTTCAGCTGCGATTTGTCACAGGGTCCCATCAACACGGCCAGCCTCAGACTCAGTAAGCACCTCCTGTCTCAGTTCTATTGAAGGGAGTATTAGAGCTTCACAAGCATATCCTTTTTCTTACTCTATTTTTCTATGACATCCTCCCTATGCTAAATACACCTCTCCAAGTGTCTATACTTATATTTCTTTGTGATTTTTATGCAATTTTAATCTTATCACATTTCTGTTACTCCTCGTATTCTCTTATGTTTGCTTTTTGTTTCTTGTGTCTCATTTAAATTTAAAATAATTTGAAGAACTTTATGGTGGTCATAGTTAGTTCTATAATATTTACATCCCCAGTAATTCTTTTTTTAAGTTTTGGGACACACTCAGTGGTGCTCAGGGTTCTGTGTTTTCATGCGGTGCCCAGGTAACCACGTGTGGTGCTGGAGATTGAACCCAGCTCAGTCTGGCTAATTGCTTTCTAAACAGAAAGTGTTCACTTTTCCTCTTTTACTAAGCATTGTTTCTGGATTCCAATTTTCTCATTTATTTCACTCCCACCCTTTATAGATTATAGATTTCTCATTTTTGTCTCCATTGCCTTTCTTTAGAAATATCTATATCAGTTTAATGAAATGGTTTTAATTTTGCTGTAAATTCCATAGGTTTTACTGTTGGTGAAGGTTGTCCATTGCAATATCAGATGTTTCAATTTAGAAATGTCTTCCAAAAATATGTTTGCATAAATTTTAAAAGTTTGAGTTTCTTTCACCAATTAAAAATGTCTTACAATAGTATTATTGTAGCAATATGAAATATTTTGTGATTTTATTATGCAACTAAAATAATAACTATTATATGGATTGTATTGCCTATAATGATACCCTCTTTAGAGGTTCATTAAATACTATTGTAAAATATTATCAATATGAATCATAATATCAACAATTTGTATTTTGAGAATTTTCTTCCTTATATTATTAGAGGAATAAGGGAAAAATGGGCCTATAATACGTGACATGTTAAAACTTAATGCTTAGAAAATTGTTTCACAACTTAAGTATTTATTATAATTACCTTGAATAAATTAATTTACTCGTGCTTTTGGTTATTGGTTTTATAGTCTGATAGAGGGTTTTTTTTTGGCTTTCTTGGGGTCACACTGTGTGATGCTCAGGGGTTAGTCCTGGCTCTGCACTCAGGAATCACTCCTGGCCAGCTTCGGGGACCACGTGGGATGCTGAGGATTGAACCCCGGTTGGGCACGTATGGTGCTTACCTTGAACGTGGGGAACCCGGGTCCAATCCCCAGCATCCCACATAGTTTCCAAAGCCTGCAAGAGTGATTCCTGAGTGCAGAGCCAGAAGCAACCCTTGAATCTGATGGACACCACCTCCCACCCCCCAAAACACATTGCCTTTCTCACTAGCTGATGCAGTAATCTAATCTATTTCACCTGGTCAAATTTTAAGTCCATTACATTGGTGGTTTCCCTTCTCTTTCTTTCCTTTCCTCTTTCCCTCCCCTCACTCCCCTTTCTACCCTCTCCCGGCCCTTCCTCCCTCCTTAAGGGCTAAAGACCCTAAGAGCTCAAGCTGTAGGCAAATAGTGCCAGGCTGACTGCATGCATTTGCTTCCGAAGATGAGATCCAGGGGATTTTATTTGTTCTCAGTTGTTTCCGTTTTGATTTTGGTGTATCTTACAGATAAATGGAGAAATCCTAAAAAAAAATCCTTTCCTCCCTCCCTCCCTCCCTCCCTCCCTCCCTCCCTCCCTCCCTCCCTCCCTCCCTCCCTCCCTCCCTTCCTTCCTTCCTTCCTTCCTTCCTTCCTTCCTTCCTTCCTTCCTTCCTTCCTTCCTTCCTTCCTTCCTTCCTTCCTTCCTTGTAATAGATATTATAGAGGGATGACTAGTCCCTCTGTAATCAAAATGAGTGATTGAAAATCAACTAGACGTATCCTCGGTATTAAAGTTAACACTCTGACCCACAGGCATGTTATGTAATGGGCAGAGAGAAGAAAGATTTACCACAAAAGGGGCTGGAGTGATAGCACAGCGGGTAGGGCATTTGCCTTGCACGTGGCCGATCTGGGTTCCATTCCCAGCATCCCATATGGTCCCCTGAGCACCACCAGTAGTGATTCCTGAGTGTATGAGCCAGGAGTAATCCCTGAACATTGCCGGGTGTGACCCAAAAAGAAAAAAAAAAGATTTACAACAAAAGACATTGCTTAAGAGACTGTGACGTCAGGTAGAGAAAGGAGATGAATTTAACGTTCAAATGACATACTGAAGCATTCATTAAAGTAACCTATGGATTTGAGTACATCGGAAGGGAAATCAGTAAGGAATAGTGAAAGAAAAGATCCAAGAAAATATTTTTGCAGGGTGAGATGGTCCTGTGTCACTCTAAGGTAAGATCTGGTGAGAGATCAGAACATTACAATGTCAGTGGAAATCCAATAATATGATTAAAATACTTGAATAATTTTCTGTCTGTGGCATATAACAGAAATGCATTAGAACTTTTGATTTCAGGAAATGACTTTCAGCAAATATAATCTCCAAGACATGAAATAGATATATTTTTTTTCTTTTTGGGTCACACCTGGCAATGCACAGGGGTTACTCCTGGCTCTGCACTCAGGATTTATCCCTGGCGGTGCTCAGGGGACCATATGGGATGCTGGGAATCAAACCCGGGTCAGCCGTATGCAAGGCAAATGCCCTACCCACTGTACTATTGCTCCAACCCATGAAATATATATTTGATAAATAGAGAAATGTTCAATAAGATACTAAATTGATTTCTCTGAAAATAGTTAACTGGAGCGATTTTACAAACTGGAGGGGATATAATCTTCCTTAACTACTTCAATAATGCTCTGAACATTCTTTCCCTGTCACTGACATCCTGTTGCTCATCGATTTGTTTAAGCGGGCACCAGTAACGTCTCTCATTGTGAGACTCATTGTTTGAACACTAATATTCCATTTAATGTAAAATGATACAGTGTTTGCACATTCTACTAAAGTGTATAAGTCATCTTCACTCTAGCATCATTTCTCACAGGTCTAAACCAATTTGTGTTTTTATACTCTGTGCAGGTTCCTTTCCAAAGAAAAAGAAGCCAATGAACACAATATTTCTACATGCTGTTGTTTTGGGACTATTTTTTTTCTTACAATTTGTGATTGGTTTTATTGGGAATACATTGTTGCTCATGCTATATATGAGGAACACCTTTTTATATGTGAGGAATAACTTTTTTCAGGTCCACACAAAAAAAGCAATAGAATGCATAGCTACCCATTTAACGTTAGCCAATACTATGACAATTTTATTTGCTGGGGTACCAGAAATATTATTGTTCTTTGGAATAAGAAATTTTCTGAGCGACACTGGTTGTAAGGCAGTTTCATTCTTGTACAGAGTTGCCCGGGGTCTTTCTCTCTGTACCACAGCCTTGCTCAGTGTGTGCCAAGCCAACGTTATTACTAACAACAATTGTTGGTGGGCGTCACTTAAATCAAAAATGCACACTTGCATTTTTCCCGCCTTTCTTTCTTTCTGGGTTATCAACATGCTGATCTATATTCAGGTCATCATAGCAGTAAAAGCCCCATTTAACTTCACTAGAAACGAAGACGTGTATTATCAAAAATACTGTATGGCACATCACAAAAACGGGCCACTCCTATTTACGGCTGGCATGATTTTAAGAGATTTTCTCTGTGTATTCCTTGTGATCGGGGCCGGTGTGTACATGGTAAAGTTTCTCATCAACCATCACAAGCGTGTCCGGCATATCTTCAAGAACGGTCTCTGCCCACGAACCTCTCCTGAATTCAAGGCCACCCACACCATCCTAGTCCTGGGGAGCTGCTTTGTTTTCTTTTACTGGGTCAGTTGCTGCCTTACCATTTACTTACCGTACAGCCGTAAAGTACAGGAGATAGAAAACATCAGTATTTTTGTTTCTTCCTGTTACCCAGCGATCTGTCCTTTCTTGATGATGAGAAAGAACAGAGCGTTCCTTCTGAACTGTACCTTTGTAAGGATGAGAAAATCTCCACAAACCATGGCCGTGAAAGGCATGAATACTTGCGCGCTGTCTTTGACACAAAGCCTTATGACAGTAATACCCACCAAGAAGTTAAGTAAAATGAAAGAGAACAACATCGGATATGGACATTTCCCTAATTCTATAGCTTATTTTACCTATTAATGAATATGGGAGAGCCTGGCAAGCTCTCTGTGGCGTATTCATATGCCAAAACCAGTAACAAGTAACCAGTAACAGTCAGGGGTCTTATTCCCCTGACCCTGAGAGAGCCTCCAATGTGGCACCACTGGGAAGGACGAGTAAAGAGAAGCTGCTAAAATCTCAGGGCTTGGATGAATGGAGACGTTACTGGGACTGCTCGAGAAAATCGATGATCAACGGGATGATGATGATGATGATGATGATGATGATGATGATGATGATGAATGAATAGGCTGAGAGAATAAAACGTCTTAGAAAGTTGCCCCTATAAGGGGCATTTCAAAGAAATAATCTTTTCATTTATTTCTTTGTGGGGCACACCTGGCTGAGCTCAGCAATCACCCCTGAGTCTGTGCTCAGGTATCATTCCTGATCAGGATGAGGCGCATATTCAGGCCTAGGGATTTGAACCTGAGTCAGCTGCATCCAAGGTGAGCACTTCATCCACTGTGCTATATCTCTGCCCACTCAACCCCTTTTTCCATTCCTAAAATTATTTCCAAAATTCATCTTGGGGATGGAATGATAACACAGCATGTAGAATGCTTGTCTTGCATGCAGTCAACCTTGGTTTGAGCCCTAGCATCTCATATAGTTCCCCAAGGACTGCCAGGAGTAATTCCTGAGCACAGAGCCAGGAGCAACCCTGAGCATCACTGAGTTTGGCCCCCCCCCAAAAATTAATCTTTGTTACATTCTGGAAGTTATTTTCCTAATGTGACAAATTCTACAGCTAACCTATAGCAGTAGCTAATCTTGCTGGGTTATGCTTATAAGAGTTCATTCTTTGTTTTTGGGCTACACCTGGCAGTGCTCAGGGGTTACTCATGGTTCTGTGCTCAGGGACCACTACTGGTAGGCTTACGGGGGCTAAATGAGACACTAAGGTCATCCTGCTTTATTATCAGTCTGAACAAAACAGTGATACTTATACCAAAAGATTTGATCACTTATACCTTAGATCTTGAGGCCAGCACTGAAATTTATATTTGTTGTGAAATGCACACGGTTAGGAGAGTGATATATGAGTAAACATAGCATATTTTTCAAACCATGAATATAAATAAAATACAAAACCACAAATGTTTTATTTATCACTATGTGCTTAGTGAAAGCATACATTGTGACCCTTTTATATGTAAATTTGTATATATATTTCATCTATTTCCTAGTTTTTCCTTGTGCTTAGTATTATTATTTTGCTTTTTTTGTCACACTCAGTGATGCTCAGGGGTTACTTCTGGTTCTGGCAGTACTTGGGGGGCCATACAGGATGCTGGGAATTGAACATGTAAGGCAAAACCCTACCCGCTGTACTATTGCTCTGGCCCCTTTCTTTGTGTTTATAAGGTATGTATTACTCATTAAATGCCCAATATTTTTATCTTTTTCTCTTTGGAATTTGGACCACACCTGACATTGCTCAGGGGTAGTTCCTGGCTCTGAACTCAAGAATCACTCCTGGCAGACTCAGGGGTCACTCACTCCCCTGTATCAAGTCTTCCCAATTCAAACCCGTCTTGTGTCTAGAATAAAGTCACATCAGGGGCTGGTGCGACAATACAGTGGGTAGGGCGTTCGTCTTGCACTCGGCTGACCCGGGTTCTATTCCCAGCATGTCATAGGGTCCCCTGAGCACTGCCAGGAGTGATTCCTGAGTGCAGAGCCAGAACAAACCCCTGAACATTGCCTGGTGTGACCCAAAAGGGGAAAAGAGTCACATCAGATATGCCTGCAGCTCCTTGCTCTGTGTTCAGGCTTACGGCACTGCTGGCCTCAGCACCTGTGCGAAGTGGGCTGGCTTGCCAGTCATCTCCTCCACTCAACTGTCGTATAAAACAAGCACATGAGATCAATCATACCAGCAATGTGAGTTTCTAATGAATTCACCAGGAGCCGCACAAGCAGTAAACAAATCCACTCACGACAATAATGCAAGTTAGGTAGGCCTGTATCTCTGCTATTTCCCTGAAATGTCAAAATTTGGAACAGCACAGCTCCACATTCTACCGGATACTATGCTGGTTCTACCCGTTAGTTACTCATCTCATGGGCAACACACAACACACATTTGTTTAACTGGGCTTGTAAGTGAAGTTTTCACCACTAGGTGGTGGAAGGAGCTAAGAAATACATTCAAAATCGCTTCTACAAGGGTTTAAATGGCTCCAGGATGAAATACAACAATCTTCACACATTTTCCTCTTATGGTGGTGGGAAGGTGCACGGTGGTGGGATTGGTGTTTGAATATTAAATGTAATGAATTATTGTGAACAACTTTATAAAAATAAAATTAGGGGCTGGAGTGATAGCACAGCGGGTAGGGCATTTGCCTTGCACGTGGCCGGCCTGGGTTCAATTCCCAGCATCCCATATGGTCCCCCAGCACCGCCAGGAGTAATTCCTGAGTGCAGAGCCAGGAGTGCCCCTGTGCAATGCCAGGTGTGATCCCCACAAAAACAAAAAAGAAAAAAAAATTAAAGTTATAAAAAAATGGAAAAAAGGAAATACATTCAACAGACTAGACAGTCATTGTATCTGTGTTTATTCACTAAAATGCACTAGAATACCCAAACTTCTCCGTTATGCTGCTGTGTTTCTACCATTATTGCACTTCAATCACAATACACGACAAGTGCACATCAATTTTACTGTATTTGTGAGGACAGTTTTAACCCGCTTCCAAGGAATTCAGTAGGTGGCAGCAGCAGTTAAGAAAAGTGTTTACTCACCAAGTAAATTGTGAGTGGAGATCCCGAGTGGTAAGGGAAATGCGCGCTGAAAGTGGACTAGTGTCCGAACATGATGGCCACTCAATACCCCTATTGCAGACCACAACACCCAAAAGGAGAGAGAGAGGACAAATTGGAATGCCCTGCCACAGAGGTGGGGTGGGGTGGGGGGATGGGATTGGAGGGTGGGAGGGATACTGGGTTCATTGGTGGTGGAGAATGGACACTGGTGGAGGGATGGGCTCCCGAACACTGCTTGAGGGAAAAACAAGCACAAAATGTTTGAATCTGTAACTGTACCCTCACTGTGACTCACTAATTAAAAAATAAAAAAATTAAAAAAAAAGAAAAGTGTTTACTCTCACTCGCCAGTGCACCCCAAGATAGTTTTGTACCCATGCTCTCTTCTTCAAATGCATTAGGGGCATCATCCATCACCTTTGACCATATACTGTTGGATTACTACATATCAGTTATTTCGCTTTCGTGACAAGAAAAACAAATGCACTAGTTTTACTGTGCCCCACATGGATGTGGAAAGTGACCCTGAACTAGGTTACTACATGGGCAAACCAGAGCATCCATGGCCTCTTGGAGCTGATCTCAGAACTTCTCTGCACCCCTAGAAGGAAGTCCTCAAGGACCCGTCAAGTGGAGGGGTGGGCCCCAGTTACCAATTCCAGGACTGCATGCACAGGCGTGTACTAGAGCTTCCTGCCGTGGCTGCCCTCAAACATTGAAACCACAAGGAAATCAGAAGATAGGACTTGGGGATCCAGTGGAGTTGTTGCACCCGGGCAGCCCCTGGAGTGAGGTCCCCTGAAGTTCACAGGCACCGAGTTGCCTCCAGTGGCACAAGCTGGCAAGCACCCGGGCGTTGGTTGAGTGTGTCAGGAATGGGAGAAACAGGCTAAAGGGACTGGCAGGAGTGTCTGTTGGTCAGTTCTCCTGGGAAGTGAGTTTCTACCTACCACTAACCCTCATTCCTCCTCCGAATACGCCTTCAATTGCTCAGTCTTTATTTTCTTGCCAAAGTTCTCAAAGCTGAACCTCCCAAAGGGTGTGGAAAGGAGAGGGTTAAAATCCCATCCCCTGGAGCCACCAACGCTGGGAATGTAACTGTGAAGCTGAGCAGCTCTTGTATTTTTATTGATTTAAAACACAAAAGTTGTTATTAGATTCTGTTATTTTAAGTGTGTTTGGAGTAATGTCTGTGATTCTGCTTTTTCAACCTATTAAATTTGATTGACTCTCAGGGCTGGAGTGATAGCACAGCGGGTAGGGCATTTGCCTTGCACACAGCCGACCCAGGTTCGATTCCCAGCATCCCATATGGTCCCCTGAGCACTGCCAGGGGTAATTCCTGAGTGCAGAGCCAGGAGTAACCCCTGAGCATCACCGGGTGTGACCCAAAAAGCAAAAAAAAAAAAGAAAAAAAGAAATGTAAACCTAAGAATGAGTGACCACACGCTGCTGTCTCTGTGAATCCTGGCCACGCCCTTGATGGATTCTTTCTTCTCTGTACCTTCTCCAAGGTAGCCTTAACCAGATCCTGCTGGGTAAGCTCCTGTTCAATCCAAATCGATTTTTGCTTAGGTTTTTAAATTTTCATGTCCCAAGTATACATTTCAAGAAGCTAAAGAGATAGTACGGCAGGTGGGGCACTTTCCTTCCACACAGCTGCCCTGGGTTCGACCCCTAGCATCCTGTCTCTTTCCCTGAGTCTTTTTGGGATGATTCCTAAATGCAGAGCCAGGAGTAACCTCTCAGAACCACTGGGTATGTCCCAGAACAAAAAACTAGGTGTGTGTGGGGGTATGTATTTCAAGAATTCAACACCTCATTCTTTTATTTTTATTTTTTATTTTTATTTTTTTGCTTTTTGAGTCACACCCAGCGATGTACAGAGGTTACTCCTGGCTCATGCACACAGGAATTACTCCCAGCCATGCTTGGGGGACGACCATACGGGATGCTGGGAGTCGAACCCGGGTCGGCTGCTTGCAAGGCAAACGCCCTACCCTCTGTGCCATCACTCCAGCCCCCAACACCTCATTCTTTTAATACCTAGTTAAAAGAGTCCAAGTCACTCTGAAGAGATGTCTCTTTGGGACTAGAGCGATATGGTGGGGGGGCGGGTAGGGGACATGCCTTGCAAGCTGATGCCAGCCTGACCCCTGGCACCGCATGGTTCCCTATAGACACTGCTATGGTGATGGTGACGTGGTGGTTCCTGGCAGAGCCAGACCAACGTCATACCCTTGTCTCTGCATTCAGCGTCTCTCCCATTGGCTGAGATCACAGCAGTAGCCCCGGGGGCCGACTGGGCACCAATTAAGAGCACCCCACCCCATCCAATGGAAGTTCAAGGTTGCAGTTCTGCTGAGTTGTTGGCTACTTTCTAGCCTTCCATACACACCCCACTCCGCTACGCTCCCACGCCAGGCTCTAAGCTGTTCCCTCATCACCCGCTTCCCAGCTCCTCTTACTCCCGGCTGACTGACTTTAGGCCTCTCCTCAGACGTCTCTACGACCTGCATGCAAATAACCAATTACCAGAGACACGCAACTGCACACCGCAAGGCCACTCCGCGCATTTGACCCTCAGCTCCCAAACACCAGTCTGACTTGGAAAAAAAACAGAATTTATTTATAATTTCTCAGATGTAGAGTATCTCTCATTACAATCATTCTTACAATAAATACAGAAGGGCTACGTGACCATCTTCTACGGTTCAGAGACCAAAGGTCCAGGAGGCCTCCATAGAGTTCAGTGAAGGGGAGAAGAACTTAACCGGAACTTGAAATGTGATTGCTGGTCAATGAAGCAAGATCGAAAATGCTCCTTGCTAAAGAAACACATTTAAGTTCTGATTCTTTTCGTCAGAAGCCACTAGGAAGCAGGAGCCCTCTCAAGAGTCAGAAGAAGCAGAGGAAGGTCTGTTCCCAGCCTCCGCCTGGTTTTCTCATTCTCCCTGGCACCAGCTCTCCTAACTGGGAGGCAGTAGAATGTCTTCTAGTGACCACTGGTGCCAGCAGCCTAAACGAGGCCTTGAAGGCCCAGTACCCCCCCCGAGACGCAGCACAGCAATGTGCAGTGTAGTTTTGACCATGAGATCCTGAGAGCTGAGCTGAGGGGGACCCCTGGGCCCGGCAGCAAGCAAATCCCCCTTTATCATGAATAAACCTTAGGCTTGCTGTGTTCTTTCACAGAAAGCCCAGGAAAGGCGTGACAGTTCCGAAAAGAATGTCCTGTGGCCGTGAAGGGTCTGTGGTGGTCTCTGAGACATCACCCTGGGTTCACGTTGCTTGGCCCTAAGCATTGAGCTTGCGGTGGGCCCCAGACTGCCCCCAGGAAAGCCCCAGCCCGGGCTGCACACACAGCCTCACCCCCCCTCAGTCGCAGGGGGCCCCGGGGTGAAGGGGCCCCTAAGGCAGAGGAAGAGTGTAACTACAAAACTATGACGGGGGGAGAGGGGGAGAGAAAAGAGCCAGAGGGGAGAGAAGGAAAAAGATGGTCTGAGGAAACCAGTGTTCCCAGAGGACATTCGTGCTGTCAGGATGAGGTGGGGAGTCAGCCGTCTCCACGAGGCGTGAGGTGAAGGCACCGCTCTGTCAGAACACGGGACCCCCACTGGGCAGGAGCGCGAGGAGGACTCATCTTCTCTAAGACGTCTTTGTGACGCGGGGGAGAGGGTGGGAGACAGTCCCTGAAGCAGTCTGTCATTTGGGGGTCCCCAACACTCCCCTGCCCAGCCCCCACAGACAACAGGCGTCGAGGGTCTGAGCCTCTCACACTGAAGTTGTCCGAGAAGGCGTTTCCAGTGCCAGGCCCAGAGCAGGGACTTGGCTCAGGGGACAGGAGTGGATTCGGAGCCCGAAAGACAAATGACTCCAGCATACCACATACCACTTCTGCTTCTCTTTCCAGGGCTTGAAGGTCATCTCAAAACACACATCGACACGAGGACAGTGGCAGGACACCCCAAGGATGGGCCAGACGATAACATCGAAAGCACAATCGAGCTTCCCAACTAATGGGCAGGGCAGGGGCTCTGGACTAAACAGTCTCCTCCTGGTGAACAACTTAGGATCCCCGTGAGGATTCCAAGGGGAAACTTGTTCTAGAACATTCTAGTCACTCTTTACGGTCTGTTTGGTGCCTCTCACCCAAAGGGCGGGACTCGGGAAGACCTCTGGTATATGCCACGTGTGCCTCTTGTTTTCTTTCTCTCCCACACGGACCCCGAGCAGGGCAGTCTTTCCCCCAGTTGTACGTCAGAATAAAGACATCATCAGAGCAGAAGTGAACGCAAGAATGACAACCACCCTTCCCTGAGGAAAGAAACTGAGTCTCAAAAGCAGAGGGTGTGCACACTCTGTCCTAAAAGCTGGGCAGGAGCAGAATTACCAGGGGTTCACCTGAGGGTGGTTCTAAGTGTCCTGGAAATTCTTTTTTTTTTTGTTTTTGGGTCACACCCGATGATGCACAGGGGTTATTCCTGGCTCTTCACTCAGGAATTACCCCTGGCGGTGCTCAGGGGACCATATGGGATGCTGGGATTAGAACCCGGGTCGGCCGCGTGCAAGGCAAACGCCCTACCCGCTGTGCTATCGCTCCAGCCCCGTGTCCTGGAAATTCTGCTTCTTGTTTCCAGCCCTCAGGACCCTCAGCAGGCAGTGTGGTTGTGACCCCAGGACCATTGCATAGTCTCAGGAAGCTGAGGTGAGGGGTCGTAATGCTGTCTCTTGGGTCAAGTTTCTTCCATCCGCAGATCACACTGGGGTGACCGTGGCCACAGGACAGAGTAGAGATTTCCCCCAATTATAGGGCCCTGAGTGTGAGAAATTGCCCCCCCAAACACCCGTGGCCCACCCTCCGATGTCCAGGGAGGCACAGTGGACCATGCTCACAGCAATGTCCCTCCAATCTTTCCTGGGATGCAGCTTGGAGCGCCAGGCCTCAGGCTTGGGCCTCGTTCTCCTTCTTGATGGCTGGTTTATAAATGACCCCTTTGCTGTAGTCGCCCTTTTTGCTGTGGAATAAGAGCACAGGAGACTTGTTAGTTGTAGGAGAGAGAACCACTGGAGCACTGGAGCACTGTCCTCCTGTTGTTCATCCATTTGCTCGAGTGGGCACCAGTAACGTCTCCATGGTGAGACTTATTACTGTTTTTGGCATATCGAATATGCCACGGGGAGCTTGCCAGGCTCTGCCATGTGGGTGGGATACTCTCGATAGCTTGCTGGGCTCTCCGAGAGGGACGGAGGAATTGAACCCGGGTCGGCCACGTGCAAGGCAAACGCCCTACTCACTGTGCTATTGCTCCGGTAAGAGAGAGAACCACAAAGTAGTCTATTCATTTATGGAATGAAGTGAATCCTAGAGGTCAGATTCCTCTCTGGAGACTGTTCCCTCCGCCCGAATGAAATGTTAACCAAAATGTTTTTCTTTTCTTTTCTTCTCTTTCTTATTTGGGCCACACTCAGTGGTGCTCAGAACTTACTCCTGGTTCTAGAGTTCAGAGATAAATCCTGGCAGTGCTCTAGGAACCATACGGGATGCCAGGGATTGAACCCAGGTCTCATGGGTGAGGAAAGCGCCCGACTCACTATATTTTTTCTCTCTGGTCTCCAAGTTTCCTCATTTTCTAACTGTGTATTTACATCTCACAATTCTGAGGCCTGAGTTTCATGGCAGCCTCAACTTCAAACTATAGGCTCCATCCATTTTCCATTTTTGTCCAGGCTTGATAAAAGGGAATTTGGTTTGAGGGAAAAAAAAGTACGACCATAAAAATACAAACAAGGGACTGGAGCGATAGCACAGTGGGTAGAGCATTTGCCTTGCACGCATCCAACCCTGGTTCGATTCCCAGCATCCCATATGGTCCCCCGAGCACCGCCAGGAGTAATTCCTGAGTGCAGACCCAGGAGTAACCCCTGTGCATTGCCGGGTGTGACCCAGTAAAGCAAAAAAATAGAAACAAAAGGCATGAACAGCTAATGTGGGTGAGAGATACGTGAATGTTTGCATTCAGAGAAGTAAAAGCAGATATAACAATTTCAGAATGGATAGAGCCCTGCTCGGGTGTTTAGGCAAACAGGAGACTGGTCCATCCCCCAAACCAGGACTTGTGTCCACGGTCACACTGGTATGACTAACGACTGCAAGGCTGACCCCGTCACATTCCCAGCGTGGACACAATATACAGCATCTTAGCTGTGGCGATCGGGGCGGAGATGTCTGTGAAAGGTCCCCACGAGGAATAGCTGGCACAGAGAATAGAGGCTCTTCGTTCTGTATTCCCAACACGCGTGCCACGCGCCCCCACCCCTACCACCCCCGGCTTACCTCTTCTTCCTCCGAAAAAGCCAGACGGACACTGCCAGGACAACGCAGATGCCAAGGATCCCGGCCAGCGCCACAGAAAGGATGACGCCTAGTGGAGAGACACACGTTACAGCCCCCCACCCCTTCCTCTCCGCCACTGCACACCTGGAGGGACAACTGACCGCTGCAGAGCCACTGGCAGGAGAGGAGGGCTCCCCGTCTCGTGCTCAGGGGCCACTTGAAAACTGTAGCAAGTTTCCAGGAGGGATTCTAAAATTTGCACCAGCATCGTCCGAAGAGTATGTTGGAATGGCCGGGTTCTTTACGGCTGATTCGTTCTGTTTGCAGTGGGACCCAAGCAAGTGTCCCGGCACCTCTCGCTGGTGAGGGGCGCCTCGGGTGTCTGAGTCACAATTTGAGGATTTGGGGAGAGAAAGACAACGGACTCCGTCGTCACTTGCTGAAGTGAAGGCCCAAGGGTCTCATTCACTTCTTTTCCGTGAAAAAAAATTTGGTTTGAGGAAAAACCAAGCACAAACAGGAAAAAGGGAGGAAAGGCACAAACGCAGCTCGTGTGGCTAAGGGATGGGTGGGTGTTTGGGTGCGGAGACGTGAAAGCAGACACACAGATCTCAGAGGGAACTCAGCCCTGCTCCTGTGTGCAGGCAGACGGGAGACTGCTCTGTCCCCAGCTGGGGGGGGGGGCTCTGTCAGCCTGGCCCCCTTGTTCTGTGGCACGGTCCCAGGGGGTCCGAATCCAGCACCTGGCAGTCACCCAGCTGCGTGCTGGGCTGAGGCGTGTTTGTTATTTTATTTTTAATAGGCAACGGCCCTTGGCTGTGCCACAGAAGTCTTGGCTGTCTACACCGCACAGAAGCTATCGCGTGATCAGGGCTCTCATTGGGAGAAAGCGTTGATTGGCAGTTCATCTCCGAATCAGTGAATTGAGAGGAGGCTTACGTGATGAGGGAACCCGGAGCGGGGTGGGGGGGCACGGAGGGACAGAGAAGGGGGTTGGAAGGATCACAGGCCCAGATCACACCAAGAATCACAGTGGCGCCAGCGGCTACATGCACGGCCTGGTGGCCACATACCCACACTCAGTCCCGCGTAGCTGAGGTCTCGCACTTCAGAGGAGGAAGAAAAAAGACGGGAATTAACCAGGTCAAACGTGGAGGCTTTGAATATGTGCATGAAACGAGACTCTCGGTTTGACTTGGCTGCAGGTACAGGTATATGCAGACTTCCGGGGCCCGCATAACCCAGGGGACCCTCTCAATGACAAGGGGAGCTGCCCCCACCAGAGAATTCATCTGGCAAGCACTTTCTGCAGCTCTTTTATCTTGTCAGACTCTGTGCTAGACCAAGACTTTAGCTTCTAACACAATTGCAGGTGAGGAATAGGGGGATCAGGTCCACTGGGGGAAGCTGTTCGTGGCCCGTCAGGCGCTAGCGGTGACCCCCTTTGCTGAGCAGGCCCTGGAGCCCCGGGCTGGCTGGGCCTAGCTGCAGCGCCTGTCCGGTTCCATCTGGTCTTGTTATCACTCTCGGTTTCTAAGATGGCTTTGGTCCCTCTGCGCAGAGTAGGAAAACCCAGCCCAGGTGGAACTGGAGAAGGGTGGGACCTCGCCAGCAAAGCACTGATGAAGGCGTGAGCTGGTCACATGGCCAACACTGCACCGCATGAGTGAGGTGCCACCCGTGGGCCACAAATAAATCGAAAAAACAAAACAAAACAAAACAAAACAAAAACAAACACCAAAAAGTTAGTCCCAGCAAGTTACAGAGATAAATGTGCTGACTCGGGAGTTCTTGGAGGGCTAGAGGGTTCCCTGCTTTCCAAAGGGAACCCCACAGCCAGCCCCCCGGGGGGCTCTCAGGAGGGGGGACATTTTCGAATCCTTCTTGGGGAAGAGAGAAGGGTTAGCCGTGAACCTCACCCCCCCCCCCCGGTCTCCCTCAACCTGCTCGTTCCACATTCCAGGTTCTGCCGCTCCTCCCCGCTATTCCAGGACGTTCTTCCACCTAGAAGGTCCTTGTTGCCACATGCCTCTTACCTGGTGATTCCAAATAAAACCCTTGTGTGTGTATGTGCTTATTGTGCACATGTGTGCGCACACAGATGTGTGTGCCTCTGTGGTATTGTGTGCACCCGTGGTACCATGTGTTGTCTGTGGCACCATGCAAGTGCCTGTCCAGTTTCGCCTGGTCTTGTGCACATCTGTAGAGCTGTGTGTGCAGGTGCCTGTGCGTGTGATACCATGTCTGCATGTGTGTTTGTGGTGCTGTACGTGCAGGTTTGTGCACATCTGTGGTACTATGTCTGCAGGTTGTGTGCATCTGCAGTATCGTGTGTGCGCATCTGTGGTACTATGTCTGCAGTTGAATTTGCATCCATGGTAGCATATGAGCAGGTGCATGTGTGGTACCGTGAATGCCAGGTGTGTGTGCATGTGTGTGGTAGTACCATGTATGCGGGTGCATGTGTATCTGCGGTATGGTGTGTGCAGGTGTGTCTGAATGTGGTACTGTGTATGCAAGTTTGTGTGTATCTGTGGTTACCATGTCTGCAGGTACATGTGCGTCTGCGGTACTGTGTGTGCAGGTGTGTGAGTGTATGGGATCATGACTGCAGATGCATGTACGCCTGTACTACCGTGTGTTTGGGCGTGTGTATGTTAGCCATGTATGTGGTGCCTCTTCCAGTTCACATGAGAATATAGAGTCGTGCACTGTCCCCCACAGACAACAGCAGATTTCAGCAAGCCCCTGGCAGAGCACAGACTGGGGGGAGAGACTGGCCAGGCGTGGGGGCATTTCACGCCCCAGGGTTCGACCCGAGACCTCAGGGGAAGGCCTCATTCACCTGTTTCTCCTGACATATGGTCACCATCTGGGCAGGTCATTCTGAAGCCACCAGCCCCGAGTCTATGCTATACCATCTCCAAATGCCCTGAAAGCCTCCTGGCTCCACAGCCTGGCGCAGGGGCTCCTGCCCTGGTCGCCAGGTGCTCTGGTCTGCTGGGAGGGTGGCGGATTCACAGGGATGAGAACAATGGGGCGGGAAGGACACAGTGGCCTGCTCTCATCTCTGTCACCATCCCCTCTGCAACAGTGACCTCCCGAGTTGCAGAGGTGACGGCCCTGAGTTCCTATCCTGGGTCTTGTGTATCACTGAGGACCCGTCTGTGGTTTGGGGAGGGCTCAGGGCCCGGGTCTCTTCCTAGAAAGTGTTAAATTTCCGAGTGTTGGAAACACAGGCCGTAGCCCCTGTGCATGTTCACTGGTACCGGGATGGTTTTAAGGCACCCGGAGGTCTTGGTCCTTAAAGATTTTAATACAATTGAAAAAAAAAAAAAAACTAGTTGTGGTTTATTCTCCCAAATCTTTTGAAAAAAGAAAAACGCTCTTGTTCTGTGCTTTTCAAGCTCCAGTTGCTTGCAGCAAGGTATCAGCTCTCAGCACGTAACACGATTAGCCGCCACCTAAGCACCTGGCTAAGCTGTCGGAACTGGGTGCTGTGTCGAGTGGGACTTGCACCGTCAGCTCCAGTCGCTCGGGCAGCTGGGCAGCAGCACGCGGTGGCCAGAGCAGCCCCTGCGTGTCACAGCCTTCAAGCACATGACCCAGATCTCTGGTAATGTGGGCTGAATCCGACCTCACTGGTTCACTGAGCACTGCACACTCTGACCTGCAAATAACAGTCACGCTTTGGTCAGGGTTCTGCCCTGGCAGCTGGCTCCTGGGCGACCCCGTGCCAGGGTCTGTGTTCCTCTCACCGGTAACAGTGAGGTCAAATCTGGGGGAGATGAGGAAAGTCATGTGACTGGGGCGGAAGCTTCCCAGTCTAGATCCAGGAAAAACAGGGTAAAAACAGTGAAAACAGGGCTGCTTGGCGTACCAGGAGGAGCAAAGGCATCAGGAATGGCCCCTCCTAGGAATTGTACCACACACGAAGATGAAGTCATGACCTTTGCATACAAGTGGATCTACATGGAGAGTATCACGTTAAGTGGGATGAGTCAGAAAGAGAGAGACAGATGTAGAAAGATCGCACTCGTCTGTGCACTCAAAGTGTGCCCCCCCCCAGGATGGACCAGTGAGCCGCACTGCTGCTGCCAGCTCTGCTGGCCCAGGTGGGCACCTTCCACGGCATCTTGCAGGGTGGAGAGAGACTGAGTGAACACCTCTGAGGCCTCCTGAGGTCTCAAGAGTGAAAGAACAAAATGCTGCCATTCTTGGAACATCCCTAGCATTTCATAGATATCGTTATAATTCTGTTCATAACTCTTTATAATTCAAACAGAAAGGAACACAATCCTTTTCCTTTTGAATTGTCACTTTTAAATATGGACCATTTTATAGGTGATGTACTTGTGTGTGGGAATGTGTGTGTGTGTGTGTGTGTGTGTGTGTGTGTGTGTGCCTGTGTGTGGTGCAAAAAAAAGGCAAGGAGAATTTGGGTTAGCAAAGATATGAAAGTTAGAATACATTCAAAGTCCAGCCTCCAGTGGAAAAAACTCTTACCACACTTAACACAAGTCATAAACCCAAATAGCTGAAGTGCTAGTTAGTCTTCTCCTTGGATGACACTTTGGGAAGGGAGGCAAGAAAGATGCCACCATCACCACTCACATACCTACCTGCTGGAAAGTGGGACTGCTCCCTTTTCACATGATGCAAACCAAGAAACAAATCCTTTCCACCAATAAGTCTTTGGCATTGGTGGACTGGTTATTTTGCCAGTGGGATTGGGTCTTCCACATTGTAGGGATGTGAAAAACACAAAAACATCAACATGAAAGGCTCTATACCCATCTATGTTCACTGAAGCACTTACTATAACAACCAAGATAGGAAAACAACCCGTGTCCAACAATCAGATGAATAAATAAAGTTATGGTATATGGAATACTATGCAGCTGCAAGAAAAGTGGAATCAAACTATTTGCTCCAAGATAGATGAAAATAGGGGGTGTCCTGAGGGGAGAAGTCAGCCCAGAAGGAAAAGGACGGGTACAGAATGAGGTCTCCACAGGTGGGGTAGAACAGAGCATAATAAGGGAGCAAAAATGGCAAAAGGCAAGAGATCTGGCAAGCCAGTCCCCAGAGCAGAGTTAACTTGGGGCAGCCTCTGTGGAACGGATAGGAGGGATCCTCGGGACATTGCGGGTGTGGTGTTGGACTAGTGTATTCATGAAACTATCAGAAAGTATTATAAAGCATAGGACTGGAGTGATAGCACAGTGGGTAGGGCATTCGCCTTGCATGCAGCAGACCCAGGTTTGATTCCTCCGTCCCTCTCGGAGAGCCTGGCAAGCTACCGAGAGTATCCTGCCCACATGGCAGAGCCTGGCAAGCTCCCTGTGGCGCATTCGATATGCCAAAAACAGTCACAACAAATCTCATCATGGAGACATTACTGGTGCCCGCCCGAGCAAATCGATGAGCAACAGGACGACAGTGCTAACAGTGCTAACCTCAATAAAATGGGAGGGAGTATCTGCCCCAGATCGCATGGATGAGAAGGACACGTAGATCAGAGCGGGTGTAGCCCCCGGCCAGAGGGCTCTGGGACAGGCGTGGCATTAGTTGTGGACCTCTCAGCTGCTTGGGTGAGAGGGGGCAGGGCCGGCAGGCAGACTGTGCCGGGAAGGTCAGGCAGGGGGCTGGGCAGAGCAATGAAGTGCTGCCGACACCCCCAGGGCCTCCCTCCCAGGCCTGTAGACCTTGGCAGCTGGGCCAGTTCCCATCTTCTCTTTGTCTGGAACAAACGGGCTGATCTGCCACTCTTGGCAAGTCAACCACAAAGCAAAACAAAATTTACGTAAGGTGAGATGTGACGACTGGTTAGGTTCCTCTCAGGCTCTCAACCAGCAGGTAAGGAGCACCAAGCATGCCCGGGGGTGGGGGAGTGGGGGGCACCGTCTTCCCCGTCTTCACGGGGCTCGTCGTGTCTGGAAGACAGAGACATTTGTCTTCTTCTTCCTGGTGACAGACCGTTACCCTGCGGTGTGCGGAGAACCTACCTGAGAAGCAAGTTGACCCAGCTCCCAGAGGAAGGAGACCGAGTCCCGGGGAGGGTGCGGTTCCTGCGGGGCCTTCAGAGACTTGAGCTGGAGGGGGCGGGACGGGACCCCGCCCACCTAGTGGCCTGGGTGTGCAGAAGGAAGCCACCTGCCGTGAAGAGGGCACTGCAGGGCACGACAGCATGGCTGACC
The DNA here is from genome assembly GCF_027595985.1 of Sorex araneus. Taxonomy (NCBI): domain Eukaryota; kingdom Metazoa; phylum Chordata; class Mammalia; order Eulipotyphla; family Soricidae; genus Sorex; species Sorex araneus. Next base: position 206,438,749 of record NC_073303.1, read on the forward strand.
CCCAGGCCGGCTGGCAGCTTCCCGGCTGAACCGGATTTTCCTGCCGTTTCTTAACACGGTTGTCCGTGCCAGTGGCTGCTAGGAGGAGCGGCTCACCCAGGGCAGCCCGAGGTGCCCCAGAGACAAACTGCAGGTGTTTTTGGGAAACGCGGCGTGCTGAAATGTGAAAATTCCTGCTGGCTATTCCGCCCCCTGGCCCCGGGGCCACCAGAAGGTGGGGACGCCTCTCATCTCTCATCTGGATACTCTGGAAGAGTGGACGGTACTTGGCCACCGGACAGGCTTTATTTATACACAGGGGCTTGGAGAGACGCAGGTTAGCGACCGCAAGGCAGACATCCCGCGCCCTCCCGAGAGGGTCATTAGCCATCTTAGCTCTGCGTGAGACCAGCCTCTCTCTACAGGCGTTTCTACATCTAGCCCCTGAGCGAGGGGGCCGAGCAGGTTCTGGCCAGGTGGGGCCTCCCGCCCTGCCGTCCAGCACTTCCCGAGTGGCCTCAGCTGACCCCAGGCTCTGCGGCAGGCGATAAGCAGTTGCTCAGAGAAAACCACTAAAGACATGATTATAGAAACTCCTTGGCTTCCTCCCCACCCTGTTTCTTCTGCCCCGGCACACTGAGGGGAGGACTGGGTAGCAGTAAGGACCAAACGTGTCCTGCCAGGCCCTGGCGTTCTCCCCGTCACTGTGTGTGCCTGTGTGGACGTCCCTGGCGAGGAAGAGGGTTGCTGGAAGGGCCCCGCCTCAGCCCTAGCACTGTCAATCAAACGTGCCCTCTGCTTTGTTCACGGGGAGCATCTGACCCCGTGAGAGCTGGGTGGTCCTGGGGTGTAGACACCTTCTCCGGGGTTCCGTCTCGAGGACAGTGTCTGACTCAGCTTGGCCTTTCTGTGCTCTCACAAGGCGACTTTTCATCTCCAGTACAAGGGGGTCTCCTGGCCCCGTGCACGGCAAACATGCTCACAGAGGACACTTGCACCAACGGAGGGCGCCAGGGAACCTGGCTTTGACTCTCTCTCTCTCTCTCTCTCTCTCTCTCTCTCTCTCTATATATATATATATATATATTTGGCCTGCACCTAGTGGTGGCCAGGAGTTACTCCTGGTTCCATAATCAGGGATCACTTCTGGCAAGCTTGGGGACCCATACGGGTATCCGTGCATGGCAAGGGTCACAGCTGCGTAACTGTCTCTGGAGCCCCTTGTTTCTTTCTCTTAATGGCAGATATTCTTTTCTACACTTCCATGAGTTTTGTATTTATGTATTTATGCCTTCAATTCCATGCCAAGAATACACTTCAGTTCCCAAGGAATGGAGTAACAAGATTCTGTAGGCTGCCTTTGTTCAGTGGCTCCAACTGGGATATTTCCATCACCAGATGGAACGTTCCATGCCATAATAGGATAAATACCAGGACATGTGATTTCAAGTCCTAGAACCCCACGGCATAAATAAAAGTATATGTTATATATCACTTCTGGGTCTTGGGAAATAATTGTCAATCCCCAAGGCAGTAGGTTCTCAGCTGGGGCACTTCTACCCGAGTCCCCAGGGTAGAAGTCCAGACGGGGGTGCTCTTCGCATTGAGTGTGTGGAGGCCCGGGTGCCGCTGAAGTGCAGGAATCGGCCCATGCAGGGATGATGCCACCCCAATGTCCACAGTGCCAAGGCTGGGATGCCCCGTCTACGGGCCGGCCAACCCACCCGAGGACAGGCACCAGGTGGCAGGTCCCTTTCCCAAGCCCAGCTGAAGGGGCAGTGAGTCCAAAGGACACAGTTCAGTCCCCATGTGATACACTTCGGGACTTCCTCCTGAGTGTCACTCCTGGCCTGGCGGAACGTCTCTGACTCTAATTCTCGCTCACCTTCGGGCAGAACCCGAGCAGAACTCACGGCGCACATCCAGAGTGAAGAGCACATCGTGCCCCGCTGCTCAAGGCTCACTCTGACAACAGGCTCCTACCTCCCGGCCACCGGCAAGGGCAGCTCACGGGGGTGGTGCCCTGAGAGGGCGCGGTGAAAACCTCGTTTCCCTCCGCCGCCTTTGCTGCAAGTTCCTGGGGACACATCCCACCTGCTGCCTTCACTCTGGGAGACGGGCGCCAGGGAGAACTCTGGCCAAGTTTCTAGAACCAGCTTCCGAAGGAGTGAGTTTGTCTCGAACTGCCACGGACCCTCCCTCCAGGGAGACTGGGGCCCAGCCGGGGCTCTCGCAAGCAGACGGCCGGTGGGAGCTCTAGGGAGGGGCGGGGAGGGCAGTGACAAAGCTACACTTGGGATCCGGTCTCGACTGTTCTGGGGGCTTCTGCTCAGACCCCCCAGGCTCCCCTGCCAGGCTGGGAGGGTCCACCCAAGCGCCGAGCCACAAGCGTCTCTGCTCTCTACTCTACAAGCGCCGACTTAGACCCGAGCCGGTCTAAGAAGATGGCTAACGACTCCCCACGCCACAGTTCCACGTTACAGGGGGGTTACTTTTTGATGTCAAGCTCAAGTTCCTGCATGGTTTCTTCTGACGGTCTGTAACTGCCCTCAAATACTGTCCCTGCAATGTAAAGTCGGGGGGGGGCAGTTGTTAGTGTCCACTCAGACCTGGCCCAAGGCACACTCACCCCCTCCTCTCAGCTGCCGTTAGTTACGAAGGAAACTACCCAGGGCAGAGGAGACTCAGGAGGGGCGCGGAGACGGCTGGAGCACCTGCGTGAGGTCTCACGTTCAACCCCAGCCATAGTGACCCACACAGCACTCATGGCTGGAACCTGGTAGCCACAACACCACTGGCTGAGCAGTACCACATCACAGGACCCAGGGCGGGGGGGGGGGGGATACCTGTCAAAGAACTGGGCAGAGTATTGCAGAGAATGACCCGTGGATACCTGAGCACTGCTGAGGGAGCCTCTTCCCCAAAAGAAAGCATATGATCTTTATCTTATCATTTATCCAGGAGCAAACATAGCAAAGTCTCCTAGCCCACAGGCGTGTTGGTTACCCTGGGACTGGTACAGGTGACTGTCAAGGACAGCTGACCACTGTTGTCAAATGACAGACTTCTACCTGATCTAGGTGGGCCAGGCCCCTTATCTCCGAGCAGGATTTTTATGTTTTTTTTTTTTTTTTAAATAAACCTCATACCTCTTCATTCTCAGCAATGGAAAACAAATTATCAAATGCTTCCTTTTCAGCAGGTCCAACTTTAGGGGGGAAACTCTCCAAACAATAATAGTGAGTTTTGTTGAAATATTGAATGCAATCAAAGTGAAAGTAAAGCAAAATTTATCAGTTACACAGCAGGGGGGGCTAGGGGTGGGAGGGTCTGGGGGTGTCGGGGGACAGGGTGGAGCTATACTATGATTCTTGGTGGTGGAATACGTACACTGGTGAAGGGATGGGTGTTCGAGCATTGTATAACTGAGACTTAAACCTGGAAACTTTGTAACTTTCCACATGATGACTCAGTAAAAAAAAAAAAAAATTATTTAAGAGTTGAAGTACCTTAGAGCAATAGTGACAAACGATAAGCCTGGTTTCAATTCTAAACTTTAGGATGGGAAAATAGGAAGCTCTATCCAGGGTGGATCAGAGGGGAGATTCGGTACATTTGAAGCATCCCCCAGAAAAGAAGTTGGGACACATCGTCACAGACATACTCCATTCTGAGGAAAGGGCCTGGCCCACAGATTCAGTCGTCAGACTGGGACACTGAAGTCAAGGGCGGGGCACGGCCTTAGCAAGGGATCTCTGGAGAGAACACAAGAGACAAATTCTCAGCGAAGTAACCCCCAGAAAAGAACTTGGTCTGAGGGACAGACGTGCCGCCAACTCTGGAGACCGGCTTCTAGGTCCTTTTGGCACCTTGAAGCACAACCCTCACGCACTCAGCGGTCGGGGAGCTGAGGGGACGATGGACGATGTCACCCGTGAGTAGGAGCCAGAGACTCAGAACTGGGAAACCGAGAGACCCGAGTCTCAGCTGTGTGGCGTGTCGGGGCTTGGGGGCAGGAGGAGCAAATGGCTCACTGTTCCAGATGGGGTGGGACGGGACCCCCCGGGGGTTTTTCGGACCTCCTCTGCCGCTGTCCTGTCACGACTCCACAGCAGGGAGCAACTTGAGGACCCACTCAAGCGATTCAGAGAGAAAAGCACACAGCCGCAAGGAAGAGGCAGAGCCCAGATGTTCTCCCCAGACCCTCAGTTTCCGGAACCGTGGATGCAGGTACCAGAGCAAGAGCAGAGGTGAGATGTCTGTCTGGCCAACAGGCTTAACCCTGACCGGTAAGGTTCAGGCTGCAGAGTGTTTTCAGGGGCTCCCGGGACCTGAGGCGGGAGGTAAATGGAGACTGGCCCTCAGGCCTGCTGTGGGGACATATGTGCTTACACTCACTTTTTTTTTTTTTTTTTTTGGTCACAGGGGTTACTCCTGGCTCACTTCCTTTCTTTCTTCCTTTCTTTCTTTCTTTCTTTCTTTCTTTCTTTCTTTCTTTCTTTCTTTCTTTCTTTCTTTCTTTCTTTCTTTCTTTCTTTCTTTTTTTTTTGTCACACCTGGCGATGCACAGGGGTTACTCCTGGCTCTGCACTCAGGAATTACTCCTGGCAGTGCTCAGGGGACCCTATGGGATGCTGGGATTCAAATCCAGGTTGGCCGCGTGCAAGGCAAACGCCCTCCCCGCTGTGCTATCGCTCCAGCCCCTACACTCACTTTCTTAAAGCCTGCAAAGGTGGTCCTGGTGGTCCTGCATGAGTCATCTGGCGGGATGAAATGGCCTTGAGGCCAAGGAAATGCAGGGTGAAAAGCTAGAGGTTGAACCTCAGGAATTTCTACCTGAAGTTACTTCTACCCCAGAAAAATCTCTTCCCACATCTTTGGGAGACTCCCATGCTTAATGTGGGCTCCGGCCATGTACCCTGATCTGTGCTTCACTGTAAGGACAGTGCAGGGAGACCCCTGACTCCCTTCCCCACAATGGCTCCTCAGGAGCCTGGGTCCCTGCTTCCAAAGAACCATTAGCTCACCTCATCAAGGCCTGACGTACAGATGCCAAGGACAGGACAGGCCTCAACCTTCTTTGGGACAAAGTTCTATTTGTCGGCGCTTCCTTACCTTGCTGGAAGGAGACATACACCAGCCTCTCATCGAACTTCTGGACCCGCCGGAAATTGTTGACCATTTCCCTGGGCAATGGGTCGTCGATGTGGGTGCAGTACAGAGCGGTCTCCAGGGCCAGCAGCTGGGGGAGTGACGGGAAGACCAGGAACACCCCCCAGGGGCAGAGTGAGCTCCCCGGTCTGGTCTCAGGGGAGAAGAGCTCCCACCTCACTCCCTGGGAGAAGCTTCTGGAAGCAGCCGCGGGAGAGCCGGAGAACAGCTCCCGGCCCAGGTGTGGGAGGGCCGGTCAGCTCACTTGCAGGCTGGGTGATGCCTACGGGGTTTCCGCCCTGCCAGGAGGGGGTCCAGAAACAGAGACTCCTCCCGAGAGCCTCCCTGGGGTCCACTGCCCACCAGAGAGGCCTGGGGGCTGGTCCTGCCGGTCCCATGCAAAGGAACAGGCAGGCAACAGGCCAGGCGGAGTGACTGGATTTTCCTCCACCCGCAGAGCCGCTGTGGCCTGTCTCCTTGAATCGCCTCGTTCACGCCTGCCTGCCCACCTGCTGCCACTGACCTACTCAGAAACTCTTAGGGGACAGGGCTGCGACACAAGGAAGGCCCGATTCAACCCCAGCATTGCAGGGCCCCCTGAGCACCACGGGGAGTGAGCCCCCCATCCTGCCCCCCCTAAAAGAACAGTGTGGGCCGTGATGTCCTCACAGAGAGCTGTGACAGGGACCGGGAGCTCCTGGCCACCTCTGGCCTGCACTCCCTCAGCCTGAAGGAAGGCTGCAGAGCTGTGCTGGGGACTCAGGTCACCTGACCAAGCCTGAGCTGTCGCACCCGCCAGCGGGTGATGCTGCACGTTTCCTTAACCCCTGGCCTCTCGCGGGCTCGCTAAGGATCTGGTTCTGGTCCCACGAGCCTCCTTTGAGGAGAAGCCCCTCCCTGACCCCTGCTGCAATGCCGGCTTCCTATCTGGTACGACGACCTTCCCGGGTCCTGTCACTCTCCCTCCCAGCCCGCCTGGGCCCAGCTCTGCACTGTGGGGAGTGGGAGGCCTTGTTTCCTCCTTCACCGGGAAACCCAGCAGCGCCCCCAGCCCCTGCCACCCTGGGAGGGCTTGCCTGCTGGCGAGTGCGTCAAACCACGAGTATCTGACGGAGGCAAGCGGAGGCAGGGGGCCCCGTCTGCTCTGTGACCTGGACGGAGAGACAGTCACCTGCTCCTGGGAGATCTGCACGGGGTTCCGGAAGATGGTCCAGAGCACCGTGGGGTGGCAGGGGGGCGTGGTCAGGGAGCCCTGGTAGCGGTAGTACTCGTCGGGCCGCTCGGGAAGCAGCTCCTCAATGTCGAAGGCTGGAACGAGCATTTCTTGACCTGGAGATACATGAATTTTGATTAATTAATTAATTATTTTTATTATTTTTTTATTGAATCACCGTGTCACCGTGAGATAGTTACAAAGCTTTCATGATTGCCTGCAGTTGTACAGTGTTCCAACACCCACCCCCTCAACGGATATATCCCATATCCCTCCTGCCACCACCCCCACCCCTAGTCGGCCTCTATGGCTCTCTCTCTCTCTCTCTCTCTCTCTCTCTCTCTCTCTCTCTCTTTTTGCTTTTTGGGTGACACCCGGGTATGCACAGGGGTTACTCCTGGCTCTGCACTCAGGAATTACTCCTGGCGTGCTCAGGGAACATATGGGATGCTGGGAATCGAACCCGGGTCGACCGTGTGCAAGGCAAATGTCCTCCCCGCTGTGCTATCGCTCCAGCCCTCTCTCTCTCTCTCTCTCCCTCTCTCTTTTTCTCTTTCTCCCTCTCTCTCTATGTCTCCCTCTCTCTCCCTCCTTTTGGGCATTATCGTTTGCAATACAGATACCGAGAGGCCATCGTTAGTCGTTTTCCCACTTTTAGCACACACGGAGGTGCGTGTTGAGGGCTGGAACATGACTGGCCTCTTTGGGGCCTGTCACAGGTAGGTAGCACCTTCCCCTCCCGACCTGGGGCCGATGCATCCTTCTCTCACAGGGTGGGTGGCTAGCCAAGGGCTCCTTACCTTTGTACTTTACACCCTGAAGGGAACTGAAGATCCTGTCATAGGAGGGATTGAAGGAGCCCATCTGCAACAGAGACAGAGCAGGTGACTTGGGAAGGATGCTCATTTCTGACAACGAAGTGGACTGGAGCAACTGTGTCACCAGTGTTGTTGAAGTCTCCTCTGAATGATGCAGTTACTGGGACCATCAGAATGAAGCAAAGGCCATGGCAGGGGTTGGGGGAGGGGGCGTGGCATAGAGGTCAGTGGTCCTGGTCCTGACTCTCAGGACATCTTGTTTCTAATTCGAGACTCTAGAGCCAAGCATCCCAGGACGTGGCACTCCATCCAAGACTTTGATTGTCCAACAGTGAGCCAGAGGCCACCCCTTGTATGTTCTCTAACCGCAGGTACAGGAGCTCGAGTTCACACAGGCCAAGCCAGGCCAGTCCGCACGCTGCAAACTGAGCTGCATGCTGTCTCATTAGGGGGAAACAAGAAAAATGGGACTCATTCTAAATTCTCCATAAAGGACGGAGCTTGGACGATAGGACCTGTCTTAGGGGGTCCGACGTGAGGGGGCAATACTGTGACGGCCCCTCCTGCCCTCCACATCCCTCCACTGGGCTGGGAACTGTGGCTCGTTTTTCCAGCATCACAAAGGCTGTGCCCGTTTCTGCTGCCCGGCGCAGGAAGTGCTACGAGCACAGAGCAAGCAGCCCCCGCAGGGAACCGCGTCTCTGGGTAGACACAGCTGCAGCGTCGACCTTCCCGTAGACGGGCACACACGACCCCTCACTGCGCGCAGACAGAAACCCTCCAGCCAGACGCCTTCCCTCTCTCACCTCTAGGAAGACGGCGAGGACGGCCAGGCCTTCGGCCTTGTCGCTGGCCGCGCTGGCATTGGGGTACAGGTCCGAATTGTAGTAGACGATGTGCAGCTGCAACGGGAGAGAAGCCGCCGTCGTTGGGGCTGGGCGACGAGCACCTTTCCAGGGGGAAGCCGGGGGAGACAGACCCGACCCCACACTCCGGCTGGCCCCCGGCCCAGCTGGGTGGAACCTTCCAGACACCCCCTCCTGCTGCCCCAAGGACGGAATGAATGAGTTTCATACCAGCCGGGAAAATGTACAAGTACGGTTTTGGGGGAGGTGCTCCCCAGTGGTTAGCCCTGACGATACTTAGCCCACCCAGTCCGAGGTTCAGCGGTAGGCCCCGAGGATGCAGCTCAGTACCTGGGGTGCCAGGGCCAAACTGCAGCCCCTGAGCCACGCCAAGGATGCTCGGAGGCCTTGCCTGAGGACCAAACCGGGGGTCAGGGGCCCGCGAGGCCTGTACTCCAATTGCTTGGTTATCTCCGGCTTCAAGCAACAGTACTTTGAAGCGTAACCCCTTCTCCTATTTCCGGCTTATCCTGAAGCTGGGCACGAAGCTGTCTCATGTGCCTTGATCGGCCTCTTTCCTCTACCAGGACCCCAAAGCGGTAGGAGGTGGGCGTGAGCTTCAGCTGTAACTTAATTCCAACTGTATCTGAGTGTGGCCATCTCTCCCCGGAGGAGAAAAGCCCACAAACCTCCCAAGAGATTGGTGCCAAGCTATTTCTTTCTTCTTATTATTTTTGTTTTGTTTTGTTTTGCTTGCGGACCACACATAGCAATGCTCAGGCTTCCTCCTGGCTCTGTCCTCAGGAGTTACACCCGGGGATTCTCAGGAGAGCACATGGAATGTGGGGTTCGCAGGGGGGGTCAGCCATGTGCACGGCAAGTGCCTAACCTGCTCCGGCCCCAATTTTCAGAGCCATGAAGCAAGAATGAATGTCCATGAATATCGACGTTAACCTTTGCAATATAAAATTTCAAACTCATTTCTTTCTCAAAGCAAAAACTACTCATCATTACGATAGTGAGGAAAAGCGTCTTTAGAAATCACAGGTTTAAAAAGTCGAGGACATCCCACTCCTGACACCAAAACAAACAAACAAACAAAAAAAAGTCGAGGACATCTGCATTGCAAGCTGCAGACCCACTCTGATCTCCTGCCCCCTCCCTCAGACCCTCGAGCCCCTCTGGGAGCCTTCCTCAAGCCCCCCTGAGCACAGAGTGCTGAACCAGGTGTGGCCTCAACAAACACACACACACGTGTCTATGGAAGCATTGCTAGACAGATTTGTACTCAGTCTAACGTAACTGTTTTGGGGGATCCCCAGGAATGCTGGGGCCACGGGGGCTATCCCTGGTGGTTCTTGGGGGGGCCAGGTGATGGGGGTGACTGGGGATGAACCCCAGGGCCTGTGGTTGCTCCAGCCCTCTGAGCAATCTCTCCAGACCCTCACCTGATTTCTAACCTACAGAGTGGCCCTACCTGTCCTCCAAAACATCCTTTTTCATAGCTATTTTTATGGTGTATGCCATTTTTTAATCTTTGCCTCTTTGATACATTGAGTTTTTTGCCATTCGTTTTGCTTTTCAAATTGAGATATATTTCACATAACATTAGTTTCAGATGTATGGAAAATGATTTCATATTTGTGTTTTCTTCAGGAGGTCTGGGTGCCCGGGGGTGGTTTTCAGCCCACCAGACCAGAAGTTTAGCGCCAGGATCCAAGGACAACGCTCAGGCCCTGTGGGACAGGGAGACCCAGGCAACATAGATGGTGCTAGAAGCCTCCAGATACACAACCGCAGAGCTGTGGGACTTCCAGGGTCACAGCTGAGCGCATGACTGAGTCAAGAATCAAAACTGGGTCAGGCGCAAGTGAAGCGTCATGATTTTGTCTTGTTGCTGGGTGCCACACCCTAACAGTCAGGGCCCAAGGCTTCTCCCCAAGGTACAGGATGGAGACACGCAATGCTCTGACCCCCAACCCAGGATCCTGCACGTGCAAAACATGGGCCCTGCCCCTTCAGCTGCACCCCCAGACTACATCTTTTCTAACTCTTAAAAACTGCATCAAAGGCGTGCTGAAAGTAGACTATAGACCGAACATGAAGGCCACTTAATACCTCTACTGCAAACCACAACACCCAAAAGGAGAGAGAGAGCAAAAGGGAATGCCCTGCCACAGAGGCGGGGTGGGGTGGAGGGGACAGGGTGGGGGTGGTGGGAGGGATGCTGGGACCATTGGTGGTGGAGAATGGGCACTGGTGGAGGGATGGACACTCGACCATTGTATGACTGAAACGTAAGCACGAAAGTTTGTAAGTCTGTAACTGTACCTCACGGTGATTCATTTAAAAATTAAAACAAATTATTAAAAAATTAGTGCATCAAGGAGGGCACAGAGAGATAGAGCAGGGAAGGGACTTGTCTTGCACGTGGCCAATCCAGGTTTGATCCCCCATATCCCATACGGTCCTCCAGGCCTGGCCAGGAGTGATCACTGAGTATGGAGCCAGGAGTAAGCCCCAAACACAGCTGGAAGTGGCCTCAAAACAAACTAGATACATAAAGTTATATAATAATCAGATTATTACATAGTAATATAGCGTTATTTCATCATTCCTTACAGCATTCAGTTCGCTGCCATATGGGTGGAACCGGGAGACATCATGTTAAATGAAGTCAGTCAGAAAAAAATAAACAGAATGATATCACTTACATGTATTCACAATAATTGGATGAAGAAATGTAAGGGATGCTTGTTTAAACCTAAGCTTTGTACTCTGAGCTCCAGAGTACGGGGAGGAGAAGGAAAGAAGTTGAGTGACTGGGGAGAAGAGACAGATCAAAAGCAACACAAGGTCAAGAGTACTGAGGTATATCATGAGACCCCAAACTTTAATAACTAATGAACTTAAAAAGGAGCCTAGGGCTGGAGCAATAGCACAGTGGGTAGGGCGTTTGCCTTGTACTTTTCCCACCAACAATGACCCCAGTTTCCCTCCTGCCACCTCCTCTAGCCTGCCTCTATGGCTCTATAGCAGGCACTTTCCTCTCTTCCTCTCTCTCTCTCTCTCTCTCTCTCTCTCTCTCTCTCTCTCTCTCTCTCTCTCTCTCTCCCCATCTCTTTGGAGCACTATGGTTTGCAATTCAGATACTGAGAGATTGCCATGTTTGTTCCTTAACCCACTTTCAGCACGCATTTTTTTTTTGGGTCACACCCAGCAATGCTCAGGAGTTACTCCCAGCTCTTCATAAAGGAGTTACTCCTGGCAGTGCTGGGTGATCATATGGGATGCCGGGAATGGAACTTGGGTCTGCCGCGTGCAAGGCAAACGCCCTACCTGCTGTGCTATCACTCCAGCCCAGCAGGCACGTCTTATCCAGAGTGATTATTTCCAACTATCTTTGTTATAATGGGCCCTCCTCTAACCCACTCTTGCCTTCTCCCTTGCACTTGAGGCAGGCTTCCAACTGTGGACCAATCGTTCTTGTCCTTGTTTCTACTGTCCTTGGTTATTAGTCTCATATTATGTTTTTTTATTTATATTCCACAAATGGGTGCAACCATTCTATGTCTGTCCTCCTTCTGACTCATTTCACTCAGCATGATACTTTCCATGTTCATCCATTTATAAGCGAATTTTATGACTTCATTTTTCTTAACTGCTGCATTGTATTCCACTGTGTAGGTGTATCATAGTTTTTTTTCTTTAATCAGTTGTCTGTTTTCAGGCACAAGTTTTTTTTTCCCCCCCCCAGATTTTGGTCACTGTGAATAGTGCTGCAATAAACATAGAAGGGCAGATGGAATTTCTGCAGTGTGTTTTAGGCTCCCAGAAGTGGTACTGCGGTACTGTTCTCCAGAAGGGTTGGACCAGTTCTCCAGAAGGGTTGGACCAGTCTGCGTTCCCACAACAATGAAGGAGAGTCCCTGTCTCCCCACATCCACACCAGCACTGGGTGCTCTTGTTCTTTGTGATGAATGCCAGTCTCTGCGGTGTGAGATTACATTTCATTGTTGTATTTATTTGCATCTCCCTGATGATTAACAATGTAGAGCATCTTTCATGAGTCCATTGGCCATCTGTATTTCTTCTCTGAGAAAGTTTTTGTTCACACCTTTTCCCCATTTTTTGATGGGGTTAGGTGTTTTTTCCTTGTAAAGTTCTACCAGTGCCTTATATATCTTGGGTATTAACCCCTTATCAGATGGGTCATCATCATCCCGTTGATTGTCAATTTCTCTAGCGGTCTCAGTAACATCTCCATTCATCCTAGCCCTGAGATTTTAGCAGCCTCTCTTTACTCATCCTTCCCAACAGTGCAGCATTGGAGGCTCTTCCAGGGTCAGGGGAATGAGACCCATCATTGTTAGTGGTTTTGGCATATGAGTACGCCATGGGGAGTTTGCCAGGCTCTCCCATGCAGGAAACTCTCAGTAGCTTGCCAGCTTGTCCAAGAGGGAAAACTAGGCTATTTTTTCCCAATCTGTGAAATGTCTTTGTATCTTGGCCACTGTTTCTTTTGAGGTGCAGAAGCTTCTAAGTTTAATGTAGTCTTATTTGTTTATCTTTGCTTCCACTTACTTGGTCAGTGGTGTTTCATCTTTGAAGATGCCTTTAGTTTCAATGTTATGGAGGGTTTTGACCACATTTTCCTCCACAAACCTTTTGGATTCAGTTCTGATGTTGAGGTCTTTAATCCATTTTTATCTGACTTTTGTGCCTGGCATTAGGAAGAGGCCTGCCCACTCAGTACCTCTATCAAAATCACAACACCCAAAAGGAGAGAGAGAGCAAAAGGGAATGCCCTGCCACAGAGGTGGGGTGGGGTGGAGGGTACAGGGTGGGGGTGGTGGGAGGGATGCTGGGACCATTGGTGGTGGAAAATGGGCACTGGTGGAGGGATGGACACTCGACCATTGTATGACTGAAACATAAGCATGAAAGTTTGTAAGTCTGTAACTGTACCTCACAGTGATTCACTAATAAAAAATTAAAAAAGAGAAAAAAGAGACCTGAGTTCACTTATTTTGTATGTAGTTACCCAGTTTTCCCAGCACCACTTGTTGAAGAGGCTTTCCTTGCTCCACTTCGTATTTCATGTTCCTGTATCAAAGATTAGGTGAGCATATATTTGAGGGCCATTTTCAGGATATTCTACTCTGTTCCACTGATCTGTAAGTCTATCTTTTTTCCCAATACCAGGCTGTTTTAATTATTACCGCTTTGTAGTACCGTTTGAAGTTGGGGAAGGTGATGCCTTCCATCTTCTTTTCTCCAAGGACTGCTTTAGTTATTCATGGGGGTTTGTTGTTCCATCTGAATTTCAGAAGTATTTTTATCTATTCCTTTGAAACATTTCAGGCCGTGCATTGTTTGAAGAAATGAAGCAGAATTGTCAATGGCTATGGCCCCCGCAGTCCAAGACCCTTACTTTCCCTCAGAGGGAAAGTGAACACCAAAACACCTCTGTGCTTTGCTCTGCCTAAGAATTTTTCTCGCTATGCTCAGCCTGAATCAGAGGAGGCACCAACCTCCTCGAACTATAGGGAAATCAGTCCCTGTCCTGAGGTCTGCAGGCCATCCCTGCACACTCTGTCCCAAGGAACCATGGTACTTCCTTGTCCCTCCCTGAGAATCCGCCTCCTCAGCTTACCCTGGCAATGTTCCCATATTGCCCTTTATGACACTTGATCATAAGGCCGTATGTCTAATGATGGGACTTAATACCAGAAAATACAAGAGCCAGAAATATGTTCAAGTGCCAAGCCCTCCTGAGCCTGCACCCAAACTCCTTTTTTATTCCTGAGCATTGCAATTAGCTGGAAAGAAATTGCAGTTCAGGAAGGTTCAGAGATGGGCATGGTCTGAAATGTGTGTGTCTCAGTGGTGCCATCCGATTGGGCCAGAATTATAGCCCCCACATAGGTAACTTGGCATGTAATTAGCCTGAGATGTTAAATTTCAGCAGTTACAGCCAGCAGAAGAGTCGAGCTGTGGGTGCACTACATGGCTCAGCAACACATTCTCTGTGTCGCCCCCAGACATTCAGAATCACATCCCCGTACTCTCCTCTTGGGAGCTCTGAAAGGGGCACGCATGCATGCTTGCGCACACACACATTCACGCACATGCATACACTCATCCCCCCCACATATAAATACATATGCACACATCTGAACCACACTCCCATGTTCCATTCTCTAAGAGCTCTGAAGTTGTTCATGCATGCAAGCGCATACACACACACACACACACACACACACACACGCACACACTGTACACTTAAAAAACAAGAACAGTTTTCTGCACTTGCTCCTGTTTACTCCTGCATTCATTCATTTTTTTTTTTCTTTTTGGGTCACACTTGGTGAGGCACAGGGGTTACTCCTGGCTCCGCACTCAGGAAATTACTCCTGGCGGTGCTCGGGGGACCATATGGGATGCTGGGAATCGAACCCGGGTTGGCCACGTGCAAGGCAAACGCCCTCCCCGCTGTACTATCGCTCCAGCCCTACTCCTGCATTTCGGTGAGTGCCTCCAGTGACATAACCGAGTGCAGTGCTGACTTCCCAGGCTGGCAGAAGCTACCGGGTGTCCAGATTCCTCTGTGCCCCAAATTTGTGACCAGCTGGGTGACTGCCTCTGAACCTGGGTCCTCAAGTTCCAAGGTCAACACAAGACCAGGAAGAGGAAAAGTAAGACAGGAAGGTGAGTGAAGAGAGGCTGAGAAGTCTGGGGAGCAGGCGCTGTGGCAGGACGTGGCAGCCTGAGAGGGGAGGCCAGGTCTGGAGACAGTGTGAGACCCCATGAACCGGGGGGCAGCCCTGCCTGGGGCAGTGCCACTCAGCAGGGGCATGGGCAAGCGTGGCACGACTGGGGGCCAAGGGCCCGAGTGCTATATCTCTTGACACAGTCGTGGTCTCCCATGTGGATCCTGTGTGTTGTGCCCCCGGCCCCACCCGATAAGTATCACATGATGCTCACACCCCATTCACGTGTGCACAAGACTGCCTTGAAGTCTCTGAGACCCTGTGCTGGAGGGCGCAGTGGCCCAGGGGACGGGGAGGGGGGCCGAAGAGCAGAGCCCGGAGTGTGAGCTGACTTCAGCTGTGCTCCAGCCCGGGGAGGGCCCGTGACCACCCGCTCCACGTGCCCCCTCACCTCGGCGGCAAAGTGCTCCCCGGCGATGGTGTGCTCGGAGCCCCGGGGGTTGCTGCGGTCCCCCCAGTGCAGGTGCAGCTGCGAGGCGCTGTAGCGGAATGGGAGCCCGTGCAGGGACAGGCTGGGGGGCAGGATCAGCCTCACTGTGGGGAGAAGGGGCGGGTCTCAGGGTGCTGGCCGCGGGGTGCCACCTCAGTGCCCTCAGCACCGCCGGGCTCACGCAGGAGCCAGCACGGCAGTGCCCGCTCAGAACCTGGGGCTTCCCTTAGGGGTCCCCGCTTGCCTCAAGCTGCCCCTCCCAGCAGCACCCCGAGAACAGGGGGTAACAGAGGGTGACACTCTAGAGCAGTGGGCGATGGCTCTTGGCCGATGAGGGGTTACTCTGAGAGCAGAGCCTTGCAGGAAGTACGGGAGGAAGCCGTGGGATCCCCCACCCCCACCTACAGAAGCTAGAACCCCACCCACCACGTAGCCACTTATCTAGTCACCCCACACCCCTCAGCACAGCCATCGTCCTGACAAAAGTCCCAGGAGATTCCATTTCCTCCCCCCAGCTACCTGGTCAAGCAGGGGCTCACCGCTGAGTCTGCCTGACCGGGGCCCGCAGCTCTGCCTCGTCTTCTGAGAGATGTGGACCCCTCCCTCCCTGCCCCCCCCCCAGTCCTCCCCGTGTCCAGCCCCTCCTCCAGAGTCAGTCCTGGCCTCCACCGAGTCCACTGCCTCTTCGCTGTCTGGCAGGAAGAGGCCGGCCGGAGAGCCAAGGGCCGGGCCCCTCACCAGAGTGGCCATCGTTGGTCAGGACAAGCTGGTCCTGTGCAGACAGGTTGTAGCCCTGCAGCCGCAGGGGGCCCAGGCTGGCGTTGTACAGGAGGATGTCGGAGTGCAGGTCTATGGGGGACTGCAGCAGGCCCCCGCAGGACGGGTACTTCTTGGACCAGCTCTTCTCCCCAGTGGGACCTGCGCGGAGAGACCCCACCCAGGATTCAGTCATTTCCCCACAAGCCTCCCCTCTCATTCGTCCTAAGTGTGCCCAGTACAACTGTTCATCTCCCCCTTTCCTTTTTTCCCAGAAATCTATTTTTCAAGGTCCAGTCTGAGAAGTGGGTCTAGCCAGGGCCCCCCCATGAAAGCAGTGTGTGGAGGGGAGGCAGGGGGAGGGTGGGGAAGGGGGTATATACCAGGGATATTGGTGGTGGGGAATGTGCCCTGGTGGAGGGATGGGTGTTTGATCGTTGTGAGATTGTAACCTGAACATGAAAGCTTGCAACTATCTCATAGTGATTCAATAAAATTAAACAACAACAACAACAACAACAACAACAACAACAAAACAGTTTAACACCCGTGTACTGAGTCCTTCTCCTTCCTAATGCAGTAGTTCCCCTGCACAGCAGCCCAAGCAGCACTTGGGGCCCTCCTCACGAGCCGACAGTGACTGTGAACTTGGGGGACAGGTCAAGGCGTTCAGATTCCTGCAAGGATTTTTACTCAAAGTCATGGGACTCCCCCCCACCCGCCCCCATAACACAGGAACGGGGCCTCTACGCACCCAGGCTTGTATCCCAGGGGAAATATTGTAATGAGTCCTGGGAAATGACCCAATTTACAAGAAAACACGGACTGCCCACAGCTCTCTACAGGCCTGTGGCACAAGTGGTGGATTTGTGGGTCTAACCTTCCGAATAAGGTGCTCTTGAGAACAAAGAATGTTGGTGTGGTGTGAACAGTAGCAATGGGACCCACCTGAGAGGGATGCGCAAAACCCACCACGTAAGTGTAGGGCTGGAATCACAGGACTAAGGCCTGTGCCAGGAAGATGCGTGACAATTCGGCCAACTAATTATTACAATGTCAGTGACAAGCGATCAGTGTGCGAGAACAGACACAAAAATGAAATCTCCTGGGCTCGGGCTTCTTGCTAACTACCAGGTGACAGCCCTTCCTTTGGAAATGAAAATAAACAATCCAATCCCATGTTCAGATAAACTTTCTTACTCCCACAGGGAAAAGACTTTAAGGAATGTAAAACTATGTTTAAAAGATTATCTCCTATGGTAATTAAATGGATTTTCAGGTTGAGGTTTCTCCAGAAAAGCAAATAATTGGCATGTCATGGCTTGTTAAGGTAGATCCAGGGTGCCCTTCGGGCTCTCTGAAATCTGGGAGCCAAGCTCTGCCGTGTCGGATGCACTTTTCAGTCTGTGAGCCCAAGGGAGAATACACACGAGAGCAAAAGAGGAAGGGACACCGCTTCTTGGAACACTTCCACTGACAACAGCTCCATTTCCCAAGACGAAGAGGGCACACCACCCCCACGGAGCCCAGACTCCCTACGCCTGATGCTCTGTCCGGTGGGTCTATAGGACAGGAAAGTGTCAGGAGCAAGATGTGGCGTCCAGATTTGTTTAAGATGCTCTGAGGACTTGGTGCCAAATCTGAAAACAGTTTGGACCTCTAACTTTCGAGTTCATCCACCTTTGGGCATAACTCTTCAGAAATGTGAGAGTTTAGAGAAATTTCCCAAAACTTCAGTCTCCAACCTCTCACCGGCCACTGGTTCTCCCTTGAGTGTCCCAGCTCTAGTCCACACCCATCTTCATTGTTCGAGTTTAGAGTCTGGACTCAGGGCAACTCGACCACAGCGAGACGGCGTCTTGGGGAAACGACACAAAAGCAGCAGCTCCGGAGAGCGCTGGAAGTGTACAGTCACTCGGGGGGAAGGGGGTGGGGGGGGTCTAGTTTTTCTCAGGCGCTGAAGTGAGCAGTGATGAAACAGGCGACACGCTAGCTCTACCCATCGGGAAGAGGCCTGCTTGCCAGCCTTCTGACTGCCCTCAGTACCACCCGGACCCACAGCCAGGGCGGCAGGAGCTGATGCCAGGCATGAAGGGAGAAGTCAGAAAGTGAGAGCTAAGATTTCTCTTTGCACCCATGACTTAGGCTGGGAAGAACTTTCTTTTCCCAGAGGCAAGTCTTAGTGACCTTGAGATCACTAAGAGCATCTTAGTGATCACTGCTCCCTTCATCACCAAATCACGGTGTCCGGGGCACTTTCACAACCCTATGAACCCATGTTCTGATTTGGTTTATATGCTAAGCAGGCATTTTGTGACCATTTTCTTTTTCTTTTCTTTTCTTTTCTTTTCTTTTCTTTTCTTTTCTTTTCTTTTCTTTTTTTTGCTTTTTGGGTCACACCCAGCGGTGCTCAGGGGCTACTCCTGGCTCTGCACCCAGGAATTACCCCTGGAGATGCTCGGGGGACCATATGGGATACTGGGAATCGAACCCGAGTCGGCTGCATGCAAGGCAAACGCCCTACCCACTGTGCTATTGCTCCAGCCCCTTGTGACCATTTCCTTAAAGAACAGAGTGCTTGGGAAGAGGTTATTGGGAAGACAGCTGGGAAAACAGCTCAACAGGCTGAATTTTGCCTGAGGGAAGCCCAGTTTGATTTCCAAGCATGGCCCCCCAAATAATCATCCCAAACAGGTTATCAGGAGAAATTTTTGTTTTTCTTTTACCTCCACATGCTCTTCGCTAGGGATTAGATCAAATCAGATATTTGGAGCCAGGAAAGACTGAAAGATGTGAAAGTGTAAGGGTGTCAGTGGTGGTAAAAGCTTTTGAGGAAAAAAGAAGCCACAAGGATGCACCAAGGACGGTCTACAGAGTGGGACCCTAACGTGAGCCGTCCCACCAGCTTTGCTGAGTCTACTTCCGATTCAGACAAACTGGGTCGGTCGGAAAGCTCTAGAAGGCTCTCAAGCACCAAGAGTTATAAAGATTCCCTGGAGTGGCACCCTCATTCTGCATCAGGCAGGTTTGAGCAAGCAAGAGAGAGCCGTCAGGTACGTGATAAGGTGTTCTGAGAACTCATCTGTGTGAATGAAACACAGACAGCGACTTCTCGGGAGGCCCCAGCGAGCTGGCAGCTGTGTGCCAGAAACCTGTCGGGGGTCTCAGAGTGACACACCCCAGGGGTGCTTGTCTTGAACTCCCCATTTCCTCATTTTCCATCTCCCTGTTACCTCTTCACCACCATCAGCATCATTATAGCTTGGATCCTTTTCTTAAAAAATTTTTTTTTTTAACTGAATCACTGTGAGAACAGTTACAAAGCTTCCAGGTTTAAGTCTCAGTCCTACAATGATCCAACACCCACCCCTTCACCAGTGCACATGTTCCACCACCAAGACCCCCAGTACACCGCCCCCCCCACCATCCTACCCCCAACCCTGCCGGTGTGGCAGACGGTTTTCACTTTACTCTTTCTTTACTTCGGTTACATTCAATGTCTGGACAGAAAACCCACTATTATTATTTGGAATTTCCCCGCTACAATCAGACCTGCCGAAAAGGCATCATTTGATCCTTTGTTTTCTATTGCTGGTCATGAAGAATACATGATTTTGGATTTCTGGTATTTTAGTAATTAAATACTAAATTTAATTACTAATTAAATGGTAATTTGATTTAACGTCCGGAGTGATGTCTGCCAGAAGCCGCTGGGTTCTGAAGTTGGTCTGTGTGCCTCTGGGATCATGGCCGTTCAGGAGCGGAGGAGCCGTTTGTGGGCGGCCCTTCGGGGTCTCATCTGGGCGGGGAGCAGTAGTTTGGATCCTTTTGATTCTCTTACTCCACAGGGTCAATCAGGCAAGAGCAATACATTGTATAGATTCTTTTAAAAATGGAAAGAAGACTGCTTTAGTAACTGAGTTCCCTTGCCTAAGCCACAGGACTTCCCGACTCTTTATCTCAGTGCTCACTCAGGCTCTCACTACAGGCGCAGCCAGCTCTTAGGTCTCCCCCTGAGCACAGAGCAGGCATGCTGCAGACTCATGTGACAGGTGGCCCAGCACTATTAGCAGAAAAGCAGGTGGCTGCTGAGAGACCCCTGGAAGCAGGACGAGACGCTCCAAGGACGCAGGGCCAGGCTGCCCAGAGAATGACCCAAGATTAGACTGAGTAGCTATCACCACTGCTCTTTTCAACCGCCGAGTAGAAGCGGTTTTAACTGCTCAAGGCCAGCCACACATGTTTAATGCTGCGTTATGCTTGCTTGCTTAGTTAGAAGAAAGTTTATTGATGTAGCAGAGCAGGATGTGATAAGAATGTATAAGAACTGCCTGGACTCAGGTTCAGGGCTGTTAGTTGTGCTGAGAACCATGTTCTCAGGGTCAGCAGCCCCCCCCAGAAGGTTAGGAAAGCCTCTTCAAATCAGCAAACAAGTGTGCTGGAGACTTCTTCTCACCCTGCAACACTCACAAGCTGGATTCTCGAGCCTCTTCCATGGTCAACTCTGATCTGTGATTTTTTTTTTTTTTGCTTTTTGGGTCACACCTGGCGATGCACAGGGGTTACTCCTGGCTCATGCACTCAGAAATCACTCCTGGCGGTGCTCAGGGGATCCTATGGGATGCTGGGAATTAAACCCGGGTTGGCCGGGTGCAAGGCAAACGCCCTACCCGCTGTGCTATCACTCCAGCCCCTGCTCTGTGATTTTTTTGAGGGTAAGGGATATTCCCAAGTGATGCTCCAAGGGCCAAGGTCAGTCCCAGTGATGTTAGACCAAAAGGACCTACAGTTTATTTATTTATTATTATTATTATTATTATTATTATTTTTTTTTTTTTTTGGTTTTTGGGTCACACCTGGCGATGCACAGGGGTTACTCCTGGCTCTGCACTCAGGAAATTACTCCTGGCGGTGCTCAGGGGACCATATGGGATGCTGGGATTTGAACCCGTTTATTTATTATTTTTTTTTGCTTTTTTGGTCACACCTGGCGATGCACAGGGGTCACTCCTGGCTCATGCACTCAGGAATTAACTCCTGGCAGTGCTCAGGGGACCATATGGGATGCTGGGAATCGAATCCGGGTTGGCCGCGTGCAAGGCCAACGCCCTACCTGCTGTGCTATCTCTCCAGCCCCAGGACCTACAGTTTAATACCAAGGTCTGAGGACATGGACTGCTTGGTCCCTGAGCTACCCAGAACCACCAGAGCCGCCATGGTAGTATTTGGGGGGGGTCTCTGGAACTGCATTCAGGGATGCTCAGAGGGTCATGTGGAGCCAGGGATTGACCAGGTCAGGCACATGCACCCACACTGCTGTTATCTCCTGCTGAGGGCCCACATTTCAGCTAAGGGTCCCCATTCAGACCTAGGGCTCTGTTGCCAGAAAAACTTTTCTCTGGACTGTTTATTTTTTAAAAGGAATGTGTGTAGTATTTAGAATAGCTAGATTCTGGAATGCAATGTCTTAAAGGGGGATATGCCTACATCTATGCCTAGATAGGCCACACAGTGTAGGGCAGAGAAGGAAAGAAGAAGTAGAGGGGAAGGGAGACGAGACAGGTGAGAAGCAGTGGGGTCCAGGTCCGGGGGGCAGGTAAAAGGTGGTGTTAAGGAATGATAGAGCCAAATATTCAAGCCACAGAGTCAAAACCACTGAAGTCAAGAGACCCAAACTTCAGCGACGAACCTGGAAAAGGAGGCTTTCAAGAGGGTCGGCTGGGGGGTGGGGGAGAGGGGGCGGGAGTAAGGGAGGGAACCTGGGGACATTGGTGGAGGGAAGTTGACCATGGGGATGGGACCGGTGCTGCAACATTGAATGTCTAAAACTCAACTATGGGGCTGGAGTGATAGCACAGCGGGTAGGGCATTCACCTTGCACACGGCCGACCCGGGTTCGATCCCCGGCATCCCATATGGTCCCCCAAGCACCGCCAGGAGTAATTCCTGAGTTCAAAGCCAGGAGGTAACCCCTGTGCATTGCCAGGTGTGACCCAAAAAGCGAAAAACCAAAAAAAAAACTCCCCAAAAACCTCAACTATGAATAACTTTGAAACTCACGGTGCTTTAATAAAAAAATAAAATTAAAAACATTTTTAAAAGAGGAAGGAGCATTCATTTCTGGCTCCCGTGCAAGTGTGACATTACTGAGTTTTTCCTTTACTCTACAGTGTGTTGGGTCTCTCCCTGGATGGGACTCTGTGTCCCCCTGACTCTGTGTCTCCCCGTTACCCTTTCCAAATGAAACCACGGCACTGCTTCCTCCTGCTTTGTGAAACAGAAGGACCAGAACGTAGCATGGCCAGGCTGCTTATGCGATGTTAACTCATAACGTAAGTTTCTGTTATGAAATGTAAAAAGAGATCAATGTAGCACGGTTCAAAATGCCTCTTATGATTTCTGGTTGGGGCTTAGGAGGCCCAGGGTACGAGACTGGCATTACTCAAAGACCAAAATTATTTTCATGAGATATTTAGAATATTAGCAACAGTCAAGCGATGAGGAAAATGAACCTCTCAACCCTCCATTATGTCCCCAGCTTTGCCAGCAAACCGTCAATTCATATACACACAATCCTCTCCCTGGAGAATTTTGATAGATTCAAATATATTCTATTGATGCACAGTTCAGTTTATATCTAAAACATAAGAACTCTTAAAACAAACCATAGCACCACTCCTTCACGTGGTTAAGAATGTACGACCCAGATGTAGCTCGGGACGGCACATGCTGTGTGTGTTTGAGATTCTGAGTGCACCCCTCACTCCCAGAGAAAAAATATATATTAACAACTCCTTAATACTATCAAAATCAAAAAGAATTCAGTCTTTTTTTCAATTATCTCATAATTTTTTTTTCTTTTTGGGTCACACCCAGTGATGCTCAGGGGTTACTCCTGGATTTGCACTCAGAAATTACTCCTGGCGGTGCGTGGGGGACCATACGGGATGCCGGGGATCGAACCCGGGTCGGCCGCGTGCAAGGCGAATGCCCTACCCGCTGTGCTATCGCTCTGGCCCCTCATAATTTTTTTAATGACTTATTTGTGAAATTCGGGATTCAGGAAAATCCTTCAGATTATAGTTAGCTGGGAGATTTAATGAGAGCTAATGAGAGATTTAATGGTCCTGTTTTCCCAGACGTCAGACCCTTAGAGTCAAGCCCTCTTTCTTCACTGGTCTCAGTCGGTCTCAACATCCTGAGATTGAAATTTGTCCCCGTTTGCCACTATCTCCAGCGGTTGGGCCAGCCCTGGCCGTGTCCTCCTGCTCAGGCCCAGCCACACTCCAGCTCAGCCTTCCTCGGGGCACCTGGCTGCTTCCATGTAGCCAGGTTTAAAGCAGGTGCCACTCATCCCACACGCTTCACCCTGGCACATCCTGCCCTCCCTCAACCAAGCAGAGTCAGAGCCTTTTCTCATGGCAGTTCAGGGTCTTCAGGGCCCCCATGTCCCCATCACCCCCTTGGCCAGGCGGCTCTCCCAGCCGCAGAGCAAGCTTTGTCCCCCAACCGGCACCAATGCCTCAAAGCTGCAGAGATGCTTCCAGAACCCGGCCCAGGCTGAGTCTCATCTAGTGCACCCCAAAGTGGGGCGGGTGAGCCCCCACCCACCCACACAGAGCCCCAGAGCCCCAAAACTTCCACACTCCACAATCACTGCCAGGCTCATGCCGAACTCCACTGCTCAGGACGTGCCTGCTCCAGAAACTGATCTGTTGAAAAACTCAGGTATGCAGGTTTCGTGACTGAAATCTCCAGGTTCTCACGAAGTTGGGGATGGGACACCTTCCCCCAGTCTCCCTGTTCTTTTGAGGGCCTGAAAGCCATGCCCATGAATTGCCTCTTGCACCAAGTAAGCTCGCTAATGGGCATAATCCAGAGACTCATAAATCTCAAAAGAGATTGATTAACAAGATGTAGAGATGCTTCTGGAGCCCAGAGTCAACATCCAGTTAAAAATTTAACTCCAGTTATGTTAGAAAAGATGAAGTCATGAGATTTGCCTATAAGTGGATCAACATGGAAAGTATCGTGTTAAGTGAGATGAGTCAGAAAGAGAGGGACAGACATAGAAAGCTTGCACTCCACTTATATTGTGGAACATAAAGTAGCAGAATGGGAGACTAACACCCGAGAGTAGTAGAGATAAGTACCAGGAGGTTAGTTCCATGGTTTGGAAGCCGGCCTCGTATGCTGGGGAAGAGGGCAGCTCAGATAGAGAAGGGAACACCAGGTAAAGGGTGTTCTGAGGACCCGCTAGGGATGGGAGATATGTGCTGTAAGTAGACTATAGACTGAATATGATGGCCACTCAATACCTCTATTGCAGACCACAACACCCAAAAGGAGAGAGAGAACAAAAGGGAATGCCCTGCCACAGAGGCGGGGTGGGGCAGGGGAGCGGGATAGTATGGGGGTGGTGGGAGGGATCCTGGGCTTACTGGTCTTGGAGAATGGGCACTGGTGGAGGAATGATACTCATCATCGTGTGACTGGAACGCAAGCACGAAAGTTTATAACTCTGTAATTGTACCTCACGGTGACCCACTAATAAAATTTTTTTTTTAATTCCAGTTGTATCACCCCATTCAAAATTTTAGAATTCCTGGAGTGTGCGGTTCACCTGCCTGCCCTAGAAGACTGTGAAACACAGGCACTTTCTTTACATCCCCCCACATGCGAATAGAGTGGCACTTAGGAAACACTTGGAGGATTTCTTCCTCTCCAGTGTCTCGCCATAAGGGCTAAGAGAAGGAGTCTCAGACAGACAGATGGTGAGGCACAGGGAGGGGGAGGGGGAGAGGGAGAGGGAGAGGGGTGGGGGTGTAGGGAGATGAGGGTCACGAGGCTTTCTGTAATCATTACAGTCCCGGGAACTCACAGTGCCAGAACCAAGTCAGACCTCACGCATCCGAGGCACGTGCTCTGCCACTCGGGCTACATCCCCGGTCCCTTTGCTTTTCTAATGGAGAGACATGAGTGTCCGAGGCACGTGCTCTGCCACTCGGGCTACATCCCCGGTCCCTTTGCTTTTCTAATGGAGAGACATGAGTGTACTTCCTTGCAGAAGCAAAAGGAGGAGAGAGAAGGAAGGTCGGATCCAAAGAGAAAAAGCAGCTGGCCGTGACCCTGAGGATTCAGCAGGGCTCAGTTTAGCCAGCAGGGGCTGAAGACAGCTCTGGGCTGCAGGAAGCCTTTGCTAATTATTTGCTGACTAGATCAGTCCAGAACTCTAAACCTGGCCTGACATAAAACCCCTAGAGTTACAACACCCAGAAGGAGAGAGAACAAAAGGGAATGCCCTGCCGCAGAGGCAGGTGGGGGATGGGGTGGTGGTGGTGGGAGGGATACTGGGATCTTTGGTGGAGGTGAATGGGCACTGGTGGCGGGATGGTAAACGATCACTGTATGACTGAAATGCAAACACAAAAGTTCATAAGTTTGTGGGGCTGGAGTGATAGCACAGTGGGTAGGGCATTTGCCTTGCACGAGGCTGACCCGGGTTCGATTCCGAGCATCCCATATAGTCCCCTGAGCACCACCAGGGGTAGTTCCTGAATGCAGAGCCAGGAGTAACCCCTGTGCATCACCGGGTTTGACCCAAAAAGCAAAAACAAAACAAAACAAAACAAAAGTTCGTAAGTTTGTAATTACATCACAGTGACTCTCTAATAAAAAATTAAAAAAAAAAAACAACCCAACAAAACAAAACAACAACAACAACAAAACCCCTAGGGTAAAAAATCCAGTAAGAAATTCTGGAACTCAGCAGGCCAGGGATGCTCAGTTTGACCATGGACATATAAGCAGTCTCACACTCTGAGGTAACACAGACCAAGAGCCACAATATGCCTTTTACAATCTTTAAAAAAATTCAGTACTTTAAAAAAAATTCAGGACTTGTTTTGGATATTAATACATTTAATGTCCTATTTTAAAATTTAATTTAAAGTTTCCACGGGACATCAAAAGACCGTGTGGCCGCCCACCTATGAGATGGTCAGACTTCTTTGTCAAAATCCTGAACGAATGGTTTGAGGCTCTTCGTGCTCCTGGAGCAAGCAGATACCATTGGGCTACACTAGCATGAGACAGAGACAAATGGAGACATTACTGGCGCCTGCTTGAGCAAATTGAAGATCAATGGTATGACAAGTGATACAAGTGACAATTAAAGCTTCAAAGCAGGTACAAAGTAAAGAGAATCTCATGGCCCCGTGTGCCCTGCAATTCTTGGCTAACTTAGCTGCATCTAAGCACCCCCAGCTAGTACTGCATCCCTGAATTACTTTGAAGAAAATCAATAGATACTCACATATCATTAAAGGGCAGAACTTTTCCAACAATAAACCACAGTATCATTTCCAAGTCTAAAAATTGTTTAAAAATAAATTTTTACTGCCATAAAATAGATAGTCAACAAATTTCCACCATTGTCCCTTTAACAAACTGCTAAAACTTATTTAACAGTTATTTGAATCAGGGTCAAAATAAGGTCCATGTATTGTGATAGTCATAGGTGTGATGAGTTTCTTTTTATGTGGATATCCCCCTTCATCTCTCCCCAACATGACGTATTTACTCTGTAATTATACACATGGCTCATTACTGCCTTGGGCAAATAGCAATTTATGCAAGTAAACTGAGGATTATTTTATTATTTTACAATGTGTTTGCTGACATGCTAACAAGTACAAAGTTGATGGGGTGAATAATTTCTTATTTAGCTACACTGTCAACCTAAAATCGGGCAGAGCTCCTCAGAAGAACTATGTCTGCTATCTATGTAGGATTTGTTTCTCATCGATCACTTTGCCCCCGCCAAATGCATTCTGTCTCCTCAAAACTAATATGAACTTCTTATTGAATATAAATCTTGTTGTCACTTGGGCACTCCCTGTCAGAGTCTGGACACCAAAATTGCATCTATTGCTATTCTGTTGGAGGGTGGTCTGCTTAGGCCTGTCGCAGTCAGTTCTCCCATCTGCTACTGTCTTGACATGTCATACTCTCAGAATCCCTCGATGTGTGTGAGGTCCTGCACGCCACTGCTCACGGCCTGGCCTGAACCCCACGGCATGTCTCTTTGAACAAGTAATCAAATGACAGATCAAAACCTACCCAGATAAAATTTTAGTGCCAAAGTTAATGTATTCTGGGTATATGCCTTAAAAAAAAAACAAAAAACAAGGGGGCTGGAGTGATAGTATAGCAGGTAGGGCGTTTGCCTTGTATGAGGCTGACCTGGGTTCAATTCCCAGCATCCCATATGGTCCCCCAAGCACCGCCAGGAGTAATTCCTGAGTGCAGAGCCAGGAGTAACCCCTGTGCATCGCCGGGTGTGACCCAAAAAGCAAAAACAAACAAACAAAAACAAGCATCAGAATTTCTGCATAATGAAAGCTTTGGGTCCTCCAAAGTTTTCTTTGTAAAGATATCTGACTATATATATATATATATATATATATAGTCTTTTATATATATGTATATATAAAAGACTATATATATATAAAGACTATATATATATAAGACTATATATATATAAAAGAATATATATAAGAATATATATTCTTTTATATATATACATATATATAAAAGAATCTCAGAACTGAGTAGCTCGCTGCAGAGATGCCTCCAGACCATGCGTCCGGCTAATTTCACTGGGGGGCCTCAGACGAGAGCAGGCGTCGTGCCCCACACCCGCCCCTAGGAATCCCAGAGGCTGCCAACGTCCAGAACCCAGTCAGAGGTCTGGGTACGCAGGAGCGACGACTGCCAACTTCAGGCCTCAAGGGGAGGGGATGGTCCCTCTGGGACCCTGGATGCCACACCCAGGAAACTCCCTCCAGGTTGCTCATTAATGGCCAGGATCCAGAGACACACAAAAGGATCTCAGAACCCAGCAGCTCATTACAGAGATTTCTCTAGATTCTAATTATCTAAAGTTGTAGAAGATAAGACACGCCACGTGACATCTCATGTTATTCCTAACAAGCAATACAAAATAAGTGATCTGTCATCTGTCTGCCGGCAGGCTTGAGTGGTGGTGGGAAAATTCAAAATAATGGCGGCGGGAAGGTGTGGTGGTGGTGGGACTGGTGTCAAAATATTGACTGTAATCCAAGTTATTATGAACAACTTTATGAAAATAAAATTAAAAAACAAGATGTGGGGGCTGGAGTGATAGCACAGAGGGTAGGGATGTTTGCCTTGCATGCGGCCGACCCGGGTTCAAATCCCAGCATCCCATATGGTCCCCTGAGCACCGCCAGGGGTGATTCCTGAGTGCATGAGCCAGGAGTGACCCCTGTGCATTGCTGGGTGTGACCCAAAAAGCAAAAGCAAAAAAAAAAAACCAAGATGTCTGACTATACAGAAAAATGTACCAAGTCATGATATATATATTTCTGCGAAAGTGATCAGAGATGGTGTGCGAAGTTTAACACAGTTTCATAAAATAAATCAGATTTGCAGTAAAAATGATTATTGAAATGTTGGATGAAGGATAAGCTTGCTGGCAATCTCCTTGACATGCCACTGGATTACGAGTTGGATCATTAACTTTTCCCAGGAGGGCCTCCCCTGCCAGACAGGGCCACATGCTGGAGAGACAATGCAGAGCACAGCAGAGCTGGTCTCATTCCTTGAGAAGCCGATCTCTCAGCGGAAGAGACTGGTAATAAGTTACAAATGGACTAACAAGAAAAGCGATTACACATAATTACACTCTGGGACGGAGGCCCAGCCACCATCAGAGCTGGGAAGAAAGTAAGCCAGGACCATGGCCCAGGGGGCCGGGGGAGCGCCACAGCCAGCGGGCACACAGGCTGGCTCTGACGGAGGTGCCCAGAGACCGAGCAATCCTGAGAAGGCTTGCCGGGAGGGCGCGGTGGGCTCAGGGACCCTAGGGCAGCGGGTTCTTCCCGTGTCCAACACGAGGACTTCAGGAAGAACTTCAGCCTCACCTGGCAGCCTGTGTCCAGTGCTGGGACGGAGCCCACCCACCCTGCGTGCCTGATGGGGCCCCAGGAAGGTCCCCCTCCTGGGCACGCACAACCACGCCTCTCTGCGGACAAGTCACAGACGTCCACAGCCGTCACGAGCCTTGAGACGACCTGAAACCACACACATGCAGAACTCTGCTTCCACAGGGCAGCCACACGTTAAAATCATTTCTATCACATGCCTGCAGTAACTTACATGCCTCCAGCTGGTCCAAAGACAGTTCCTGAGAAAAGCGCCAGGCTCCTGCAGCACCCCCATTTCCTGGGTACCGACTGCACCCCACATCCATCCAGCGGCATAAGAGGCCACAGTGCCCGACTCTGGAGGCCTCCAGCAAGGGAGGACTTGCCCCGTTTTTGGGGCTTCCCATAGGGGAGACCCCCCAGAGGGCAGGCCTAAGGATTAGGGGCTGAGAATTATGATTTATCATAAACAAATGAAAGCCAAGAAATCAAACTTGGTACCCAAGGTGTTCATTTTTTTTTTCAGGGTGAAGAAGAGAAATTGGAGCCACACCTGCCCCCGTCACTCCTGAGCAAGCTGCCAAACACAGCTCGGTCCCTGAGTCCTGGGCCCCCTGCCCGTCTTCCCTGAGCCTCGCGTACAAGGGCAAAGTGGCTGCACCACCCACCAGGGTGCAACCAGGAGCACACAGCAGCCCAGGGCCCAGAGGCTGAAATCTCCATTCTTCCTTTGCTTGTCCAACCTTTCAGAGAGCGTTCTCCCTTTCACCTCATTTGGAAACAAATCTCTCACTCCCCCTGGGTCTCCTCTTACTCCTAATGAGATATGCATGATGTGGCATTTCATTGCAGACTGGTTGGACCTCTGAAATCCTAGCATCCCCGATCAAGTACCATTTCTCCATGGTGCCTTCCTTGACGCTTAGAACCAAAAAAAATAAATAAACGGAGAAACAAATGTCTCTTTCCTTATTCATGCAACACACATGTCCCCCAGCACATGCCCTGGCACTCAACATAGCAACAGAGAAACCCCGTGGAAAGGGGTGTGCTCCCCACCCAACACACAATTCCTTCATTTAAAAAAAATAACAAAAAAGAAAAAAGATGGACTGGAGCAATAGCACAGCAGGTAGGGCGTTTGCCTTGCATGTGGCCGACCTGGGTTCGAGTCCCAGCATCCCATATGGTCCCCTGAGCACTGCCAGGAGTAATTCCTGAGTGCAGAGCCAGGAGTAACCCCTGTGCATCGCCAGGTGTGACCCACAAAACAAAAAAAGGAAAAAAAAAGAATTCCTCCTTTTGGACAACTCTCTCTGGGCCTAATAATGGCTTCTGGCTCACTTCTGAACCCCCTCAAGATCCTGGGACATTGACCTGTTCCAGCAGGTTTAATATGCACAGGAACTACCACTGGGAGAAAAAAAAATAGGTCCAATGGTAATTGGGCAAGCCCACCATCACGCAAAGACTACACCTGGCCACTGACCCGGGATGAAGCAGCTTCAAGGGGCAGTTGGGTGATGCAGGCGGTTAGTGAGAGCATGAAGTTCCTAAAGTCGTCACAGTGTTTTCTGACCAGGAATCTCACCACACTCAGCCTGACTCAGGATACGAACGTGCCCTGCCTGATTCTTATTGATGGGCAAGTTTAAAAATTATACCAAAAAGTTTGTTAAGAGAGGGAAGCGGGGGAGAAAAAGGTTTTTCAAGAGCTGGGGATCCTCCTTGGAACTGCCAGAAAAGTCACTTGAAGAATTTACCAAATTAAGGAAGAACTGCAAAGGTCAGCATTGCAGGTTCAGGGAAATAACACCGCCTGACGTGTGTGACGCCCGGTGCCCGCCCCACACTGCAGGGTTCTTCGCAAGAATCACAAGAATAAAAGCCAAGCATCAACAGACTTTCCTTTGAAGAACAGAATGATGATGGAACCCACCACTGCTGGGTATTTATCCAAAGAGTGCAAAAACACAAATTCAAAGAGGTATCAGCACCCCTGTGTTCATTGCAAGATTACCCACAATAAGTAAGATATGGGAACAATCGAAGTGCCAGGGGTGGATTACCAAAGAAACAACGGGACTCACAAAGGAGTATCAGGAGAGCAGCACACTGCAGAGATGTCTCTCCACCCCGTGCCAGGCTGATTTCATCAGGCACCTCGGAGGGGATGCAGGTGTGTCCCTCCACTTGCCCCAAAAGAACCTCAGCAGCCACAGACCCCTAGAACCCAATCACCACCACTCTCATGGCCGACCCTACTGACTTCCAGAGCCCCCCACCCGCATGGGATTGAATCCCCCGAGAAACCCAGGTATGTGAGACTTGTGACTGAAATCTCCATGTTTCCGGAGTTGGGAATGGGCCCCTTCACCCACCTCCCCACACTTCCACTCTCCTGGCAGTCATGCCCACAAACTGCCTCTGGGAGCCGTGGAAGCGCATTAATAGCCATGATGCAGACTCACAAATGAATCTCAGAAGAGGGCGGCACACTGCAGAGATTCCTCCTGATGCCAAAATCACATTCCAGTTAAAGCACTGTAGCACTACAGTCCCATTGTTCATCGATTTGCTCGAGTGGGCAACAGTTACGTCTCCATCGTGATACTTGTTGTTACTGTTTTTGGCATATTGAGTAAGCCACGGGGAGCTTGCCAGGCTCTTGGTAGCTTGCCGGGATCTCTGAGAGGGAAGGAGGAATCGAACCTGGGTTGGCTGCGTGCAAGGCAAATGCCCTACCCACTGTGCTTTTGCTCCAGTCCATCTAGTTAAAAAATGGAAAAAAAAATTAATTCCTGTTTTAGCACCCTACAAAAAAATTGTAGAATTTCAGGAGTGCACGGCCGATAATTCATACAATCATGCCACTGATTTACCAACAGTAGCACACCAAATGTGATGGGGTGCAAGGTAGAAGACAACCAATCTTGATAAAAATATTCATAACAGGCAATACAAAATAAATTATTTAGCATCTGCCTTTGGGGCAGGCTTGGGTGGTGGGGGGAAAACTCAAAATAAAGGTGGTGTCATGGTGGTGGGATTGGTGTTGGAATATTGGATGCAAGCAAGTACTGTGTGCCACTCTTCGAAAGTAAGAAAATTTAAAAAGGAAAAGGAAAAAGTGATAACACACACACACATCATGAAACTCAGATTGATTACCGAAGAGAAATGTCACCTGTCACTGTGACAGCAGGCAAACTGCAATTTCACTAATTTGTGGGAGATTAAGAAACAAAACAGCAAATCTTAGATTATGAGAACAAAACAGTAGTTACCAGAGGGAAAGGTGGTGGGAGGAATAACTCAGGCAAGGGGGTGGATGATGGATTGTGCTGTGGGAGCTGGGAACTAGACTTTTGGTACTAAGCCCAACATCGAGGCACAGATGCTGAAAGATAACTCCATACACCTAACATCCTTAAAATGTTATAACCCAGGGCCAAAAGGTTAATGCACATTGCACATACTTTGTATGTAAAAGGCCTGGCTTCAATCCCTGGCACCAAATGATCCCCTGAACACTGAGTCCTCCCCCCCACCACACACACACACACACACACACACACACACACACACACACACACACACACGTTATAATTCAATGTGATGTTTTTAAAAAAGTTAAGATTCTGGGGGCTGGAGCGATAGCACAGTGGGTAGGGCATTTGCCTTGCATGCAGCTGACCCGGGTTTGAGTCCCAGCATCCCATAGGGTCCCCTGAGCACCGCCAGGAGTGATTCCTGAGTGCATGAGCCAGGAGTAACCCCTGAGCATCGCCAGGTGTGACCCAAAAAGCAAAAAAAAAAAAAAAAATCAAGTTCAGATTCCAACTAAGTAATTCTCCAAGCAAACTCCAAGTCCCCATGGGGTTGGGGGGTAGGGGTGAGGGAGGGCTCAGTGTGGGGGTGCAGACATCTGTGAACCTGCAGGCATGAGGAAGCAGGTGTGAGTACCCTTCCTTCCCGAGCCTGGCCCGCACCCCGGGACTGCAGTGCTCGTGTGCCCTGACCATGCCCTGCCTCTGACCTCCTTCCCGGCCTGTCCTTCCCCCTGTCCTCCACCTCTCTAGTCTCCCTTCTGTCCCCAGAGCCGAGGGCTCTCGGCACTTCAGCTGTCCACTCTCTTCCCCAGCGTCCCCCGGTGCTGTTAAGCCAAGGTGCCCGAGAGGACGGAGACATGCCCAAGCCAGGTGCTCCTGCCGGGAGCCGGCGGGCCTGCTCCCTTGCTCTCTCCAGCCACCTCGCGGGTCTTCACCCTGCTTCCCAGAAGGGCATCGCAGGCAACCAGATCCCAAGTTTGTTTATGTCAACAGGTATTAAGTCTGCTGTGATATCTGTAACCACTAAGCCCTTTATCCCCCTGTGGGTAAGAAAAGCAAGTTAATTTGGCATAATTTGCTTCGGGCAAACCCATATTATTTACATGTAGAGAATGATCAGCATTTCTTTAGAGGTTTTTACACAACACTCGGGTGTGGAGCAGGGGGCATGTGCCCGGCCAGCGGCCAGATAAAAACGAGGAGATAGAAACGGGTGCTCTGGCCCGGCTCCACCCCCCTCCCGGGGCTGCGGGCCCTTCCCTTGCTGTAGCCTCAGGAGGCTTATCGGCCTCCATATTTGCCCTGGGCCCTCCCTAAGCCAGAGCTCCCTGAACTACCTGGCCTACTGTCCCCTTTTCTGGGAAAAGTCACTCAGTTTCTCCCGGTTGCGCCCCAGGCTCTGAGTGCGGCCCTGGGTGGGCAGCCAGGGGAGGTGCCTCAGGATTAGCGGGGCTGGACACACATTTGCATATTCCCTGAAGCCCCGGGAGACTCGCACTCAGCACAGCCAACAGGTGCGCACATCAGCCGCGTGACACCAACAGGGTGACACCAACAGGGCCACCCAGGGGCCCGGACTCTCCCACTCGGGTTTTGCCCTCAGTTCACTCACGGCCCTGAGCTTGGAAGATCTTTCTGAGCCTTCTCCTTAGAACCGCCCCCCAGCCCCCCACTGCCTCTTGAACGAGGCCCCAGTTGCCAGTGGCTTGCAGTGATCCTGACCCACTTTGCTGCCCCTTCCTCCCCACTGAGATCCCCTGCAGTTCCAGAAGGTTCCACCTTGGTGGTGTCCATGCATTTCCCTCTGCCTCACAAGGCCCTGGACCAGGCTGGCCTCAGACGTCACCTGCTCCAGGAAGTCACCCCGTCCTTTCCCCAGGCTCTTGTGAGTCTCGCTCTTCTGAGCGTCCTCTCTGTGTTTCATACCCCCTCCCTAGCTGCTGGCTTCCCCAGATCCTGAGCTCCACGGCAGTAGGGACGCCTTCTAGATCATTCCTTAACTGCCAGAGCAACGCTTTGCACATACTGTGAGCTTGGGGAGCGCTGCAGAGTGTATAGGAACGGCTCACTCAAAATTTCAGTTTTAAATGTTCTTAATAATAAATAGGAAGTTTAAGTATTTCATTCATACACTCACTGTATCACTGTCATCCTGTTGATCATCGATTTGCTCAAGCAGGCGCCAGTAACGTCTCCATTCGTCCTAGCCCTGAGATTTTAGCAGCCTCTCTTTACTCGTCCTTTCCAACGGTGCCACATTGGAGGCTCTTTCAGGGTCAGGGGAGTGAGACCCATCATTGTTACTGGTTTTGGCATATGAATACACCACAGGGAGCTTGCCAGGCATGCCGAGTGGGCAGGAAACTCTCGGTAGCTTGCCGGGCTCTCCGAGAGGGAGAACTAGACAATTCATGGCCGTGTGCGTCTGGGAGCTTTGTTTCATAGTCTCTGGATCTTGGCTGTCGATGGCTGTACCAGCCCTGAAACAGACCATTTCCACTGGTTTGTCTGTGTAGGGCCTATACCTAACTGTGTTCAGGGCTTCCTCCTGCCTCTGTGCTCAGGGGTTGTTCCTAGAAGGCTCTGGGAACCCTAAAGGGTTCTGGGGACTGAGCCTGGGTCAGCACCTACAAGGCACGTGCCCTCCCTGCTTGGCTTTTGCGCCAGCCCTGAAATTAGACCACTTTCACTGGCCTCAGAGACTGATTCTCTTACTCTAAGAAGGCTCTTCCTGGGCTAGTGAGAGCTTCACTTCCACAGGCAGATTCATGCTAACTTATTCAACCGTCAAAGTCGACAACGTGTTTTGTTCTTTGAGAAACAATGAGGCAGTGATTTTTATCTCATTCTGGTTAAAAGGAAGGATTCATGGCATCAAGGAAGGAGCCAGTAGGAAAGTTGAATAATTCATGTTCAAGCGGGCACCAGTAACGTTTCTCATTGAGAGACTTGTTACTGTTTTTGGCATATCCAATACATGGATTAATTAATTTAAATTAATATAATGATATAATAAATAGAAAATATGAAATAGTATATTATTAAATGCTATTTAATATATACTAAGCTATATTTTAATTTGTAAATTAATTATAAAAATATTAGATTTATTGTATCACTTCGTTTTAATCACCTGTTAAGTCATGTTTGTATGGTGATGTAAAGGGAGATTAAAAGTGTGATGAACATGTGGAGTTCACGTCTCTGATTTCTTTGTTTGTTTGGTTTTGGGGCCACACCTGCAATGTGGTCCAGGAGCTTGTGGCTCAGTGCTCAGGTGTTACTGAGCGAGTACCCTTGCCCGTTGTATTATTGCTCTAGCCCCAGACAACTCTGATTTCTGGATTTCAATTTCTCTAGGGCCAGAGCAATAGTGCAGTGCTCTGTGGGTAGAGTGCTCGCCTGTGCTCGCCGGGTTTGACCCCCAACCATCCATCCTGTCCCTGAGCACCGCCGGGCGTGGTCTTGAGCCCAGGTTCAGAGGTGACCCCTGAGCACAGCTGGGTGTGGCCTGAAAACAGACAAACAAACAAACAACCCCCCAGACTCTGTTGGTTATATAACTTGGGCTCGGATCACGAAAAAAAATAACAACCAACTTTCAAAGCAATTTAAGGAGACCTCCTGGAGCACGGGCCAAGGGGAGCTGGCACCCGGCCCGCCTGGCCGCCCCGAGTCCGTCCTGGTGGGACAGCGGCCAGCCACATGAGCCATGCATGACTGCCTCCCGGGACTTGCTAGGAAATCACCTCTCTGTCCCCACCTTCAGGGTCACCTTCTCTCCTGTCTCCACTTCTCCTGCACCTGCAGGAGACGGGCACCTATGAGACACCCGTCAGCGAGAGTGCCCCAAGGAACTGCTTGCCAAGGTCCCCATCCTGCGGTGGCCCTAACTGTGGTCACTGTGGAGAGCCAGGCTCTGAGATCCAGCTGCCTCGGGGGTACTTGCCGGTGCCCCGGGGATGCTCAGACCCCAGGCTAGTGGCTGCAGTGTCACTTCCAAAGCTCAGACGCGCGCGGCAGCGTTTGTCTGCCATGGTGCCAGCTCTCAGCCGCCTTTACAGCATGCAGTTCTTCCTCCCGACCGCCCGGAGCAGGCTTCTCCGCTTCCTGAAAAGCTGGTTTTGTACCAAAATGCTTGTGAATTGAAAACAAATCGGGCCTCGTTTATTCTGCCTGTAGATCTTTGTGATACTGACCCAACACCACTAGAAATTGTTATAAACTTTGCATTGAGTGCAAATGGGAGCACGTTAGACTTCTAAATGGGATGGTTCTCCGTCACCCAAACACCAGGCTGCGCAGCAGGCATGCTAAAAAAGAGAGCCACTGCTGAAACCTGTCTGCACCTCACTCTCTCACTGTTAAATTGTTAACTTAAACATCTCAGCTCCTTTCTTTAGCGTTCCCGGCAATGACCAGGGTGGTTTTCAGTATCTGTGGGGGAAGGACCACACTTCAGTACTTGTGGGGGCCACTGCAGAGGTCTGTCCCTGCTCCAGAGAAGCCGGGGTGCAGGCGGAGAGCTCTGAGTACTGGGGAACGGTCTTGGTGTCTTCTTCCCTTCTAACCAGCTCAGGCCTCGCCCACCGTGCCTTCAGCCCATGCCCCCCAGTGGAGGCGGTCAGGGACAGACCCTGCCGAGCCACCCCTGACCCCGTCCATTCCCCAGAGCCCCCAGGCCAGCCCAGCACTGTCCACACAGCTCGGCGCCCCGTCCAGGCCTCTCTCACAGCTGTTGAGCTCGCCTTTCCCAAATACTTTCTCACGGGGCCAGAGGGGGTGGTCAGGGCTTTCGCCAGCTCCCACAGGGCCGACTGTGCCCTGCTCTTGCCTGAGTGCCAGGCCCGGAGACCAGCTCAGAGCAGCCGGGACAAGTCTGAGCACAGCGGAGGCGGGCCCTCGGCCAGCCGCCTCCTACCCCGGGTTGCCAGGGCGGCGAGGGTCCCTCCAGAGGCCCCCGCCCTGGGACCCAGCTCAGAGCTCTCGGAGCTCGGTGGCGGCTTCTCCCCCAGGCTCCGTTCCAGGGCTGGGCACCAAGGTCTGGGTGCTGAGGCGGCAGAGGGAGGGGCCCGGGTGCCCGACTTCACGACACAGCCGTGGGGCTGGAGCAAGCGGGCGAGAACTGGTCCCCAGAGCCAGGCGAGCGTCACACAGGGCCGCTCAGAGTCCCCCACCCTGCAGGACAAGGTTAGAAAGAACCTTCTAGAGATTGGCATGAGCCAGAGAATTGGAGTTTCTAACCGACTCACAGCCCATGCGTTTCTCTCTGCCAAAGAAATGGTGGGGCTGGCGGGAGCGGGGCGGGAAGGACGTTGTGGTGGGGGTCCCGCCTGCTGGGGGTCCCTCTTGCTGTCCTGTTCAGGAGAGAAAGGACCCTGGAATCCCCAGTGGGGCAGGGCCCAAGCAGAGCACTGCAGAGGGGAGCTGCGGTGAGGGCTACAATCCCGTTTTGCAATGAAGGGGGGAAACCGAAGCCCAGAGAGCTACAGTCCCTCGCCAGCCAGTGGCCGCAGCCAGGCCCTGCTCCGGGACCCTCGCACACGCGACCGTCACGTTTCTCCCCGCCCGCAGGAAGGAAGGCCGGCGTCCCGCCTTTCTGCCCAGCCGGAAGGCCAGCAGGGAACAGTGGCAGGCGAGATCGGGAGAGCCAGTGGCCAAGAGCCAATGTGGCCCTCACAAACCGCAGCGCTGCAGCTCTTGGAGAAAAGCAGGGGATGGTTCTGTGGGTGACCCCACACGGCCGGACAGCCCGGGGTGCCGCGTCCGGGAGTGGGAGCTGTGACCGGGGGCTGAGTGTGTGGTGGTGAGAGGGCGCCGGCCCTGGGGGAAGGAGGCCACTTCCCAGCCTCTGGCCTCTCTGCTCACTCTTCCTCCGGGGGGTGGGTTATGCTCCTCTGACTCCCCCTCAGGGTGGAACAGGAGTCAGGGAGAAACCAGCAGTAAAATCAAGATTCTTCTTCACTGTTCACTGTATCACTGTCATCCCGTTGTTCGTCAATTCACTCGAGTGAGCACCAGTAACGTCTCTATTCCTCCCAGCCCTGAGATTTTAGCAGCCTTCTCTTACTCGTCTTTCCCAGCGATTGGAGGCTCTTTCAGGGTCAGGGGAATGAGACTCATCGTTACTGTTTTTGGCATATCGAATATGCCATGGGGAGCTTGCCAGGCTCTGCTGTGTGGGTGGGATACTCTCGGTAGCTTGCCGGCCTCTCTGAGAGGGATGTGTGTGTGTGTGTGTGTGTGTGTGTGTGTGTGTATAATATACATATATAGAACTATGATTTGTTGCCTACTGTCTGAACTCCATCAAATATGATGTGGTAATTATGGAAAATGGGTAGGGAGTGTCTTATAATGTGTCCGGAAAGTGGCCTGGAGCATGGCGGCGGTTGGGTAGTGGAGGTCAGCTGCTGGGGCTGGGTCCCTCGGGGCGGGGAGGTTCTCACCCACCCCCCTCTGGGGCGCCCCGAATGAGAACAGCCTGGCACAGAGTCCCAAGATTAAGACTAATTAAGATTAATCTTAAGATTTAATTAAGATTCTTCTTAATTAAGATATTTTCTGGGGACCAGGGGCTGGGAGGTATGTGTGACAGTGCTCCCAAGATGGTGTGGGGCTGGACTGGAACTCAGGGCTCCTGCATGCACGGCCTGCGCTCCAGTCCTGGGCTCTCTTGTTTCCTGCTGGGTGTCCTGTCGGGGACTGGAGCCATAGCACAGCGGGTAGGGGGTTTGCCTGGCATGCGGCCGACCTGGCTTTGATTCCTCCACCCCTCTTGGAGAGCCCGGCAAGCTCCCGAGAGTATCCCGCCCGCACGGCAGAGCCTGGCAAGCTCCCCGTGGTGCATTCGATATGCCAAAAACAGTAACAACAAGTCTCACGATGGAGACGTGACTGATGCCCGCTCGAGCAAATCGATGAGCAACGGCACAGGCAGTGCTACAGTGACAATTCTGTTTGGGGCACTGTGATATAGCAGATGTAGCCGCTGCACCTGAGGCACGGTCAGACTCCAGGAAAGGGGGGACACGCTCACGGTGTGTGTGTGTGGGTGGCCTCCACACTCCCCTTCTAGCCCCTCTCCTGTGTCTCTTCTCTAAGTGAGTTCTCTGCCGACTCAGCAGAAAACAGGGTGGTGGGGCACAGGCTCGCTCAGCAGCAGTCCCCGAAAAGCAGGTCTGTGCCTGGGAGGGGCAGCCTGGGGACTT
This sequence comes from Sorex araneus, assembly GCF_027595985.1. NCBI lineage: Eukaryota > Metazoa > Chordata > Mammalia > Eulipotyphla > Soricidae > Sorex > Sorex araneus. The sequence goes on from NC_073303.1 coordinate 206,478,225, forward strand.
GGCTGCCCACCCAGGGCGCCCCTCGTCCTCAGAGAGGCACCCCCAGTGCACCCCAGCGCAGAGGCCCAGCTCACTGTTGGGCCGTGTGGCTCAGCACGGCCACACCGCGAGTGTGCCAGTCTCTCTGGGGAGACCCCGCAGCTCCCAGGGGCTCTCCCTCCCCGCCCCCACTGCGGGAGCCCAGCTGGCTGCTGCACACCCCCCTCCGCCCATCAAGCCGCCCTGGGCTCGTCCTTCTGCGGCCTCAGCGAAGGGCAGGAGGCCCACGGGCTGCCTGGAGGCGGCAGGAAAGATGCTCCTGTGCAGGGGTGCAGTGCCCAGGGACACCCCCTGCCCTCCCTGAACACCATGCGTCTCGGCTCCCTGCTGGGCAGGGCCCCAGCCTCTGCTGAGGGGTGCCACGAGGGGTGGGGAGACTCAGGAGACGACGCCACTGACTCGGGCCCAGCTGGACAGGGGACGGGTACGAGGTGGACCTGTAGTGGCGCGAGAGGCTCCGCAGAACCCCCCGCCCCGCAGGGCCCGGGAAGCCTAGTGAGCAGCGCATTTGGGAAGAGCTCGCTGATCCAGGTGCACACGATGCCAGTGACCCAAAGCCATAATCTGAGACCACGGAGGTGTTGGTTTCATGTTGGCCCCCGGACATTGCTCAGGAGCACAGGGGTGACGCCCAGCGACACTCAGCTAAGGAGGTGATCACCGTTGGCCTGAGGACCCAGCCGCACACCTGGGCCTCCGGACCACACACAGGTGCCCACAAGGTCGTGGGGCGCCGGGGGCAGGAGTGGGTCCCGCAGACCCCAGGCGAGCACCCTCACCCCTGGACTCTCTCTCCGGCCCCAGGGGCTCCCATCCCGACAAGCTCTTCCCCTGCCAGGCCCAGGCGCTCCCGCCAGTCTCCTTGAGTTCCCGTTGGAAGGGCCTGAGCCAGTCTCAGCTTCTCTCTGGACTCGCCCCTCCAGACTCGCCCCTCCAGACTCGCCCCTCCTGACTTGCTCCTCCTGACTTGCCCCTCCAGACTCACCCCTCCACACTTGCCCCTCCAGACTCGCCCCTCCACTGCATCTGCCCTGCCACTGCTCCTGGCTTCACTCTCACCACCGCCTCCAGGCAGGACAGGGATTGTCCAAGAGCCCCCCCCACCCCTCCCCCGCCCCCCCACTGTCCTTCCCCACATCTCTTGCCCCAGACAGGTGGATCCTTCTACAGCCCAGACGGTCTCTGCCCAGCTCCTCCATCTACTGTCCAAAGTGGGGAAGGACAGGACGAACCCTCCTGCCTCCGGTTTGTCCCGACGAACCCTTCAGTCCTAGATCCCGCTCCTGCGACTCCCCCATGCTGCCCCCAAATGCCACCTTGCCTGTTTACCCCCCTCACGACGTGCCAGGTCCCACCACTGCATTCACCGACAGCACTTCCTCCGCTCACTCTGCCCCCGAACCTTCCCCAACCTTCAGGGTCCAAGTAAAAGTCCTTCTCTGACCGTCCAGTCCTTACACGCTCACCTTCCCCCGAGCCACGAGAGCACTGGTTGCTCATCATCTGTCACTGGTATCGGTTATATCCTGCTCAGGCTTGTAAGCTTGGAGTACTTCCTCGCTGCAGACCTCAGCCTACCCTACTCATGTTGTGCCCACTAAGCGTCATTCAGTGCACATAGTGAATCCAAAGGGGACGTTCTGTAATGACAGAGCTAGGTGCTGGCAGAACAAAGAGGAGTGTGGACTCACACGGTGATCGTTCTCTGCCTCCCGGGCCAACAAACACGTGACGGTTAACTTTTGCTCAGCCAAGACCGGGGGGCTTGAGCCACCCGCCTCACGCAGGCCAGGATGCCCGTTCCTGCCTCCTGCTCACCACCAAGTCTGCCTTGCCCAGTCCTGCGGCTCTGTCCCTAACCAAACACCATGAATGTTCCAGCCTGGGCCGCCTGCCACCACCAGGGCCTCACCCTGCGGCCCAGAGCTCAGACGGGCACAAAAGGGCCAGTCTTCAGCAACCCTCTGCTCAGGACCAGGGTCCATTCCCTGCCCTGAGGCTCTGCATAGACTCTGCTGCCACCGGCTTTCTCGCTGTCACAAGAGTATTGAAGAGCTTTACTACAGTCCTTCAAAGTCTAGTAATTGAGCTTCCATATGGCCCCGCTATACCACGTCTGGGAATATATCCCAAGGATGCAAAAAAAGCACAGTAGAAATGACATCTGTACCCATATGTTCATTGCAGCACTGTTCACAATAGTCCAAATCTGGAAATAACCCAAGTGCCCTAGCACAGATGATTGGTTAAAGAAATTTTGGTACATCTACAAAATGGAATACTATGCAGCTGTTAGGAGAGATGAAGTCATGAAATTTGCTTATAAATGGATGGACATGGAGCATATCATGCTAAGTGAAATGAGTCAGAAAGAGAGGGACAGACATAGAGGGACTGCACTCATTTGTGGAGTATAGACTAACATCACATGAGGCTGACACCCAAGGACAGTAGATACAAGGGCCAGGGGGATTGCCCTATAACTGGAAGACTGCTTCATGAGCGGAGGGGAGAAGGCAGCTGGAATAGAGAAGGGATCACTAAGAAAATGATGGCTGGAGGAACCAGTCGGGATGCGAAATGTGTGTTGAAAGTAGATAATGGACCCAACATGCTGACCTCTCAGTCTCTGTGTTGCAAGCCATATGCCCCAAAGTAGAGAGAGAGTATGGGGAATATTGTCTGCCATGGAGGCAGGGGGAGGATGGGAAAGGGGGGGTATACCGGGGATATTGGTGGTGGGGAATGTGCACTGGTGGAGGGATGGGTGTTTGATCATTGTGAGATTGTAACCCAAACATGAAAGCTTGTAACTATCTCACGGTGATTAAATAATATAAAAAAAAATAAGAAAGACAAAATAGAAGAGCTTTACTTACCCAAATAGCTCCACTTGGATCCTGCAAAGAACAAAACAAAGCCCGTCAGTACTACGGAGCTGGAGCAAGAAAAGCTACAGGTTTGATTTAACAATGGGGAGACTGAAAAGGTGGGGGGATGCCTAGGCATGACAACATAGTCTGGAGGGCTTGGCAGAGCCGCTGTGACCCCGGGGGATGCCCTGGGCGGTGAGTTCCTATCAGGGAGGAGAGTGAACTAGCAGCTCCCGGGACCTCAGAGATGCCGAACTAAGCTCCCGGATCCATGCAAGCCCCAGGGCGCCTGGCGTGTCCATGCCAGGCTGGAAGCCCTGCCCCCACACTGCCCCCGTGTCCCTCTGGCCAGCCCGTTTCAGTCGACTGTCCATCATCTCACAGCCTGACCCAGAGTTCGGGGAATCCGG